>NW_022060635.1:0-63707 GCF_003285725.1 Scaptodrosophila lebanonensis
AATGCTGGGTCAGCAATCGCCAATCGTCAGTGGTTAGCTTTTACACAAATATATTTTTGAATGTTTTTTACTCTGAAGTACGGTCCTGTGAAGACTTCATTATGGACTTGGAAACAGAAAATAGGATTCTCTAATTATTAATTTGTGCAAAAAAAAAAAAACGGTTAGAGCAGTACCTTATCGCTCTAGGCTAGATTAATTGTTACGGTATATGGTCGCAAAACGCAAACTCAAAATATACATCAATTTTCTATGATTACATCAAAAAAAAAATAATAATAGTAAAAAAAAAAAAAAAATTATATATATAACTAGATATACATGAAATTAATAGATAAATAATTTAGAAAATAACTTCATAATATTACGTATTTTTCAAAATGAGGAGATGTAGTGTGCACTCATAAGGAATACACACTGTAACACTTGTTGCAATGTTTATACAAACTCAAGAGCTAAGCATAATCCATACGCGGCGTAATATGATCGCGCATGCATTGGCGACATAAGCGCAGCGTCAGTGCATTAGTGTCAGCCACCTCAAGTGCACATAACATACTCTCTCGCGCTCTCGCTGCCAACAGCGCTGAGTACATAAGCTAGTATATAATGCAGCCGCTTCCGCTGCCGGCGTATCGGGCAGCGCAGCTACGCGGCCTTAGCTTAGGTTACTTTAAGTAAAAAATGTAAACGAACAGTTAAAGTTTGAATAAAGAATGGAACACATCAACGCCTCGGGATTATCAATGCCAACTTTGGCACGGGACGGACAATTGGGGCCGTCCCGCTTACCGAGGACTAGTGCTATCGCAACAGTACCCATATAAATAAAAAAGAAAACCACCCCACCGTGGTCATTTAACTTTTCTAGGATAAATAAATTCCTTCACACCTCATCAAAACCCAACACAACCACACCGATTGTTTACTCCCAACTCTTCCTAGAAATTAAAGATACCCTCAAACAACACACGTTCTTATATACAGACGGCTCAAAGTCCGATACCGGAGTAGCCTACAGTGTAACCTCCACAGAACACATCATAACCCAGCAGATACTCCCATCTTATTCCTCTCCATTTTCACTGCTGAAATAGCAGCAATTCTTTACGCATGCAGATATGCGGAAAAACAAAAAGGAAAAATTTGCCGTATGCACCGACTCACTCTCAGCTCTTACAGCCCTCTCTGATATGGGTCTCAGGACACTGCGGCATTATTGGAAAACGAACTTGCAGACCAAGCAGCTAAGCAAGCACGCACATTACCATTAATATTAGAAAGAAACCTATCAACATATCAATACACTTAAATACATCAGTAAACACATGAAAACCCAATACGATAGTAATCTGGAACAACACATCTCCACATTACAAAAACTTATTAACTCAAAAAGCAGAACCATATTGGTATCTCTAAACACAACAATCTCTCGAATGGACACCATTAAATTTATGAGACTTCGAATCGGGCACACTAACTAACACACAAGCCACCTATTTGACAAAACAACAACCCCATCCTACATGCCAACAATGCAATCATAAACCTAACACTATCCCACATATTCCTAGAATGTCCTCTTTATGTTGAGCACAGACAGAAATTCCTCCAAAAACCCTAGAAGAAATAGTAGATCCCAAAAACATAGTCAAAACAATCCAATTTCTTAAATCCATAAACCTTTACAATAGCATAAAGGTAGAATCTTAATTAGTAACTAGAATCAGTAGACCTATATATTTGTATACTCGTTGCCTTGCATATACAATAGCTAATAAGTATAACCTATTTAAGTCATAATATCAAATGTTAAATCAATATTGTTACTTATTACAACAAAGAATGTAGCAGAAGGCCATCGCAGCTATTGCTTAACACAAACCATAAATTGTCCGCACTTTGTAAGTGCTGGCAATTTCTTTATAAATAAAAAATAAATAAATAAAACTATAGGATGTTATTATTAAAATCACGATCACGCCACGATCTCGGAATATGAAACACGGCACTCGTGTCAATGCCGTGCAGTTAAATTGTCGATAGTTGAATCCACCGATATAAAAATCATATATGTGTGTACGTACATGTGCCCGCAATGCGAAGCAGAATATTCGGTTTCTGCTTTACTATCGCTTAATCACTCGTTGCCTAGCGACGGTAACTGTAAACTTTTGACATTTTGCTTTTGCAATTAAAATGCATACATACATACATATGTATGTAGATGATCAAAAAATATGAACGAAAGAATAAGAGCGTGACAATGTGCAATGACTTGCAGTTGCCGTTGTTTTAATTTATGATTTAAAAACCATTGAACACTATTTATTACAATTAAACACAGTGTTCGATGGTCTAGTGTATATATAGAAACGTATACATATACTTGTATGTACATATGTTGTTTGAGGAGATATTATTTACTGCCATATATTTATAAGTTGAATTTGAATTTAAACTAAATTAACGAAATGTATAACTGAATTTTGTCTGGCAACGCCAGTTATCTTAATTGTTTATGCATCTCTTTCGCTGTAGGCTTTGTCATGCCTGCACTAGTTCTTTATCATTAGTCTAGTAGCGACTCGCTTCTGTAATGGTCGAGCCCAGTCTCGACTCGATAAAGCAATTGGATTAAATTCAGTGGAGTTTATTATAACGTTTTACAAAACCCAATAAAGTGTATTTATTTGGGCACGTTGTACATGGCAAATGTGGAGCGTGGGGAGCTACTTGGGGAGTGCAAGGCGAATAACTAATTTTGCTGGATTCTGCAGCTACATTTTGGCGACCATGACAGGACCCTTCACCACCGACAATCTCTCCACACACTGCATCGCATGATCGACAACCCGCAAGAAGTACCCGCAATAGTTTAATCGCAAGTATACCTACACGTATTAATTCATACGTATATACATAGAATTGCGAAATATACATACATACATAGTGCGACATATGTACATAAGCACACGCATGTGCTTAGCGTTACTGTACTTATCACTCGTTGCCTTAATTTCATTTGGCTGCCTTTTAGCAGCGTGCATTCAATTTTCGCTTCACTCACGTTGAGTGAAACCTGAGTATTTTTGTTGATTCTGCACAACTCATCATTCCACTCATATTCACAATGAACAGTGGAAAGGCTGAAGGCGAATGCGCGAAAGCTGAGGCAAAGTTGGTAAACTTAAGGAATCAACGCACATCATATCTACGGCATATTGAAAACCTTCACAATAAGGTAATCGAATCTGGAGAAGGTGAAGATCTTCATGTACTTGAGTGCAGAATGCAACTGTTGGAGTCACATTATCGTCAGCTGTGCAACGTGCAATCTCAAATCGAGTCGCTGTATTGCACTGATGATGCACGCGCCGAACTAGAGGAAACATACATTGCTGCAAAGGCTAAAATTATGACTCTTTTGCATGAAAGGGATCACGGCAACAAGTCAATCATTACAGAAGCCAGCTTCATGAACGCCACTGTGGGCAATGGAGTTACACATCACAATAGATTGCCTAAGCTTAAACTTCCGAGCTTCGATGGCAAATATGCGACCTTCAGACGGTTTAAAAAGTTCATTCAAGAATCTCATCCACGAGGATCCGCATATCGTAACGATAGACAAATTTAATTATCTATTAAATTGTCTAACAGGGCCAGCCCTTGAAGTGGTGCAGTCCTTCCAAATAACTGAAGAGAATTACCCCAAAGCTTGGGCAAGATTGGAAGCAAGGTATGACAATAATGTTCTCATTTTTCAAGATTGTATATCTAGCTTATTTGAGCTACCTACGATGGTACAACCTGAGGCGACAGCTCTTCAAAGGCTCGTCGATAATGCATCTGCAATACGCGGATCACTTTTGTCTCTCGGATCTGCTCAGGAAATTATGGATAGCGTCCTATGCCATATTGTTCTTACGAAGGTGGATGCCGAAAGCAAAACCAACTACAACGAAAAACAAAATCTAGAGAAACTGCCGTCGTGGGATGAATGTTGCAACATTCTAAGTCGTCGGTGCCAGTTCCTCGAAAGTCAACGAGGAAGTATTCGCCAATCGGAACGGCGTAATATTAAACATGAAACGAAACAATCTTCTACAACAAGGGCCTTTGTTGGTACACAATGCCAATGTGTGTACTGCAAGGCAACTGCACACTACATTAGCTCAGGATTTTGCTGATTTGTCACTGGAACAGCGCAGAGATGCAGTAAGGAAGGCTGGCATATGCTTCAACTGTCTACGTAAAGGCCACAGGGTGAAAGATTGCTCATCCACGTCCAGATGTAAAATTTGTCAAGCAAGTCATCATACTTTACTACACAGTTTTACAGTCGCAACTATTCAAAGCATGCAGGTTAGTTCACTTCCAGATAACGCAGGTCCAGTTAACATTAAAGTTGAAAACTCAACTCTACATTCGTCGAATGCTGCTGCAAGGATTACTCCAATCAAAAGAGGCATTCTTCCGACAGCCGTTATATACATAAGCGACAAATGTGGTCAGCTACATTTGGTCCGAGCGCTTCTAGATTCTGGGTCAGAAGTTTCGTTTATAACAGAGGAAGCTACAAAAAGGCTGCGACTTGACAAACATCGCATTCATCAGGAGGTCAGCGGTATTTCGGCCGTTAGGCATAAAATCAAGTTTAATGTCTATGCTAAACTGAAGGCTCGCTGCACTGAGTTCAGTTGGGCTTCCACATTTTCTGTCGTCAAGCAGATTTGTGTAAATCAGCCACCGCAAACTTTAAAGACGTCAAACTGGAGTATACCACCGAACATTGTTCTAGCAGATCCAAAGTTCTTTGTATCAACCAAAATTGACATTTTGATCAACACTGAAGGTTTCTTTGAAGCCCTCAGAGAAGGCAAGTATAGTATGGGCAACGGAATGCCGTGCCTTATCAACACAGCTTATGGATGGGTAGTTGGCGGTGTCCTCGATCACAACGCTGATGGACAACTGCAACACTGCAACTTTTCTCAACAATCAGTTTCAATTGAGAGGCTAGTTCAGAAATTTTGGGAAATAGATAATTGTACTACAAAACCATCCGAATTTACAGAAGAAGAGCAACGCTGCGAGCAGCATTTTCGCCATACAGTTTCTCTTCTCGAGGACGGCCGGATACAAGTCCGACTGCCGTTTAAAAGATCACCATCCGAGCTTGGTGAATCTTACAAAACCGCACTACATAGGTTCAAACTGCTCGAACGCAGACTTGAAAGCAACCCGATTCTGAAGAAGGAATATGCTGGATTTATAGATGAGTATATAAATCTCGGGCATATGTCCCTTGCGTCCAACGTGGACCACACACAACCACACTTCTACATACCGCACCATTGCGTGTTGCGCCCTCAGAGCCTTACGACAAGGCTGCGAGTAGTCTTTGACGCATCAGCCAAAACGACTTCTGGCCTCTCATTAAACGATCTGCAAATGATTGGCCCAACGATTCAGCAAGACCTCATTACAACGCTTCTTTCATTTCGTTTACATAGATTTGCCCTCACCGCAGACATTACGAAAATGTATAGGCAATTTGTTATCGACGAAAGAGACAGGTGCTTTCAATTAATACTA
The DNA here is from genome assembly GCF_003285725.1 of Scaptodrosophila lebanonensis. NCBI lineage: Eukaryota > Metazoa > Arthropoda > Insecta > Diptera > Drosophilidae > Scaptodrosophila > Scaptodrosophila lebanonensis. Next base: position 5,605 of record NW_022060635.1, read on the forward strand.
TGGAGACCTGATCTACGCGACGATGTGAAAGCATATCAGCTACACACTGTTACATATGGGATGTCAGCTGCGCCATTTCTTGCTGTTCGAGGACTTCATCACATAGCCGAACTGTACGAATCGGAATTTGCTGTAGGAGCCGCCGTCCTGCGGAATGACCTGTATGTAGACGACCTACTCACAGGGGCAGACACCATAACAGAGCTTCAACACAAAAAGGATGATGTTGTAGCGCTACTTTTCAAAGCAGGCTTGCAGTTAACCAAGTTCAGCAGCAACTCTAATGACATTGCTGCAACCTCATCCAATGAAGTTTCAATCAAACTCGAGGATAATGAATTTATGAAAGCGCTGGGGCTCGCATGGCAGCCCAATATAGACAAGTTTGCATTTCGCAATGAATTTGAACCACCTGACCAGGTAACAAGACGATCCGTTTTGTCAGTGGTAGCGCGCATATTTGACTTGCTGGGACTTATCAGCCCAATACTTATCCGCTGTAAAATCTTTATACAGGATCTGGCCTTAAAGGGTCTAGATTGGGACACGCCAGTCGACGACGCACAGTGGGGCCTTAGGCCGAAACAGCTTGCGAAAATCAAAATTTTCATGAAAGCTTTGGGAGTAATGAATAAACGTGTCTAATAGTTTTTTTTCCAAAGATTACGAAAATCTTACTCTCAAAAAAATCGGAATTATAGTTTAGGACATATGTGCACTCAAAGTCGACCCTTTTTTAAGCTCGCAACAATTAATTCAATTTGATGCAAATACTTCATCTTTCAGGTATAATATTAGCTAAGTTATGAAACGAATCATTGATGTTTTGATTTGTATTGCTAGATGAATTAATTTTATGCATTATTTAATAAAAACTATGTCTTTCGTATTTGTAGTTATCTAGAAAACGTTATTTTTTAAACTACCTATTTTTAGGGTGTTTTTCAACTTTGATGGAAAATACAAAAAAAGTACCCAAAAGTACCTCGCCCATATTTTTAAAATATGTTCTCTAAATATGCTTTTACCTAACGCAATAAAACTTTCATCCGCCCGGATCCGCCGGTGTGCACCAGAGCAAAAAGAGTGCCGCAACTTCGGAAAAAAATCAGCGAAAAAGGCGCTGCCGCGGGTATAAGAAGAAGAATGCATTGCAGGTAGATTCGCAGTAACGGCTATTAGGAACATTGTATTTAGCATTATGGATACAAAAATATACCTAAGCGGTCCTATTTGATCCACATTTAATATTGTGCAACCAAAATTATGCATAACATTTATTACAGGTAGTGTAATTTACAATATCAGGTGAAGGTCTTGCAATCTTTTTGACCCTTTCATGAATTGTAATTTCTTTGCTTTAAAGCATTTGAACAGGCAAAAAGAGGTTTTAGTTTATTATCTTAGGTATGCGTTTAGAAATGGTATATATTGCCAATATTTTTGGTGCAGCGTAATAGTCGAATTTTGACTTAAAAAGCAATCAGTTGTGTCTAACTAGCAGTGAATAGTATTTTTCAATATAATTTACGTTTAAATACCTTAAAAGTGATTTTTCTTTAACATGGCTGTTCAAAATGCAACATTATTTGATCTAATTAGGAATGATGAGAAGGAATTTGAAGAAGCTGTTCTGGAAGAGCTGTATGATGCTCTGGAAAGTGCAGATCAGCAAAAAATGTTGAGAAATAAGCTTAAATTAATTTATTCTAAAATCAAACAGAAATGGATAAGCGTAGGATATAGCAAGCAGAAATTTGATTTAAAATATGAAATCTGGCTATCAACGACTACGTACTTGGATACATCAATGGACGATGTACCCTCTACATCAACTGGACGAGCCAGAGGAAGAACAACGAAATCCATTGAAGAATGCTCGGATTTTACAAGAAAAAGAAAGCTTGTCGATGTCACAGAAGCCATAGCTACGGATCACTTGTCGGAGGCGCTGTCCATGAAATACACCAAGGATCAGGAAAAAATAAAATCGCAAGTCACAAAAGCGGTTGCTGACGCAAGCCCAGTGCGACTTAAAAGGATCAAGGAAAGCATTCCTACTCCGCCAAACTTACTGCCAAAGCAGTTCAGTGCCGATGAGGCTTTGGCATTGTTTATGGATTTGGGATTGTCAAAGGAAAAATATTTAATATTGCGACATTCCCTAATTCGGCATAATGTTGATGTTCTTCCTGGGTACAAACAAATAGGATCGGCTAAGAAAGAGGCAGTACCTCAGCCCACAATAGTGACGGAACAGTCAGTGCAAGTAACACTTCATGACCAATTGGAGAAATGTCAGAGGAAGCCCAAGAGTCGAGGAACAAGGACTATAAAAAATTCAGATATTTGAACACATGCAAGACGTCACGAATAAGGCAAAACGAGGATCTCTTCAATATGTTGTCAGCCTCTTCAGATCCACTGGTTTCATCCCTTAGACATGTGAGGTCTCACAAAGAATTAGTTAGTAATTATTCTTCGGACATGGTGAAATTATTAGATATTCCTTCGAATGTAGACGACTATTTTAAAGAAAACATATTAATGTAAATAATTGCAGCTGTCAGTACTTTATAATAAAAATTAATGTAATCATAAAATATTAACAAAATATTTTATTTTAATTTTTTTTTATGTAAAAAAAATTTTCAATATTTTTAAATTTAAAAAAAAATTTGTAATATTTAAACAATTTTTTTTTCAATTTTTAATTTGTTAAAAACTAAAAATATAACATAACTGAAAATAATTGTATCATTAAATGTTTTTTATTAGTTTGATTAGGCAAATATTGCACTGGCAACAAAATCCAACTTTGAGCACACATTGCGCAGCTCCTACAAATCACAGCACAATGCGCTATGACTTGTTTCAAAGCTTAAGAATTTTTCTTTCAAACAAAATTTGAATGACGAAAATTGCTTCAGCCGTTCAGAAGATATGATTTTTGCAACGAAAAAAGTCCGAAGGCCCCACTGTGCGACGGCAGTGCATGGTAAGTGATTTACTTTTTATAGCCTGTACCCAAAGGGTGAAAGGCTATACTAGTTTTGTGCGCATGTATGTAACACACAGAAGGAGGCGTGGCAGACCCCACAAAGTATATGTATTCTTGATCAGGATGAGACGACGAGTCGATATAGCCATGTCCGTCTGTCCATCCGTCCGTCCGTCCGTCTGTATGAACGCAAGGATCTCAGAAAGTATAAGAGTTAGAATGACCAAACTTGGTATCCAGGTTCTCCTAAGTCCGAGAAAGGACGAGTTTGTGTTTTTTTTTCTGATGCACCCCTCCACTGCCCCGCAATTCGTGTTTTTATATTCTGTACATGAAATATACAAGAGTACATTAGGTTTGCGCGAGCTGAAAAATGTAACAGGCAGAAGGAGGCTTGGCAGACCCCACAAAGTATATATATTCTTGATCAGCATGACAAGACGAGTCGATGTAGCCCTGTCTGTTTGGCTGTCCGTCCGTCCGTCCGTCCGTCCGTATGATCACCTAGATCTCAGAGACTATAAGAGCTAGAGACACCAAATTTTGCACAAAGATGCCTTATGTGTGTACGCTATACGAGTTTGGTTTATTTTTTTGATTTTCCTTCTCACTCCCCCCCTTTTGGGGTTTTCCCGTAACGCCGTTCCAGATGCCTTATGTGAATACGCAGAAAATGTATATTTTGGAATTTCCCTCCCTCCCCCCTCTCCTCCGCAAATTGCGATGTTCTCTAACTCCCGTAATTCTTAGAATTTCGAACTAAAATTTTGGAAATACCCCCAGTTAGTTATTATGTGTCCGTATGCTAAGTTTCATTATGATAGACCTATTGAACAAGAAGTTATAGCCATAAATATATTTGTTGCTCAAGCGATGCCCAAGCGCTGCCCGCGGCTGTTGTCGATGTTGCTGTTTGGTTGACTGCGAACATGTTTACACAGACACGAATATATGCGCATAGGCATACATACACTCACACAGAAGCAATTGCTATGTAAATGTGCAATTATACACCATTTTATTTTTATTTTATTTATTTATAATGAAATTGCCAGCACTTACAAAGTGCGGACAATTTATGGTTTGTGTTAAGCAATAGCTGCGATGGCCTTCTGCTTACATTCTTTGTTGTAATAAGTAACAATATTGATTTAACATTTGATATTATGACTTAAATATGTGATACTTATTAGCTATTGTATATGCAAGGCAACGAGTATACAAATATATAGGTCTACAGATTCTAGTTACTAATTAAGATTCTACTTATATGCTATTGTAAAGGTTTATGGATTTAAGAAATTGGATTGTTGTGACTATGTTTTTGGGATCTACTATTTCTTCTAGGGTTTTTTGGAGGAATTTCTGTCTGTGCTCAACATAAAGAGGACATTCTAGGAATATGTGGGATAGTGTTAGGTTATGATTGCATTGTTGGCATGTAGGATGGGGTGTTTTGTCAAATAGGTGGCTGTGTGTTAGTTTAGTGTGCCCGATTCGAAGTCTCATAAATTTAATGGTGTTCATTCGAGAGATTGTTGTGTTTAGAGATACAATATGGTTCTGCTTTTTTGAGTTAATAAGTTTGTAATGTGGAGATGTGTTGTTCCAGATACTATCGTATTGGGTTTTCATGTGTTTACTGATGTATTTAAGTGTATCTGATATGTTGAGGTTTCTTTCTAATATTAATGGTAATGTGAGTGCTTGCTTAGCTGCTTGGTCTGCAAGTTCGTTTCCAATAATGCCGCAGTGTCCTGGGACCCATATCAGAGTGAATTTGTGTTTGTATTTTAAAATGATTTTCCTAATTTCTAATGTGTAGTAGTTATAGTTGTTTAAGTTTTCTAGGGCTGTAAGAGCTGAGAGTGAGTCGGTGCATACGGCAAATTTTTCTTTTTGTTTTTCCGCATATCTGCATGCGTAGAGAATTGCTGCTATTTCAGCAGTGAAAATGGAGGAATAAGATGGGAGTATCTGCTGGGTTATGATGTGTTCTGTGGAGGTTACACTGTAGGCTACTCCGGTATCGGACTTTGAGCCGTCTGTATATAGGAACGTGTGTTGTTTGAGGGTATCTTTAATTTCTAGGAAGAGTTGGGAGTAAACAATCGGTGGTGTGTTGGGTTTTGATGAGGTGTGAAGGGATTTATTTATCCTAGAAAAGTTAAATGACCACGGTGGGGTGGTTTCTTTTTTATTTATTATGGGTACAGGCTGTAGCAGTATCATTTTACAGTTTTCAATGGTATCCTTTATTGTTGATGACAATTTTGGGAACCGCTTCGCTTTCGAAATTTTTTTTACAAATGTGTTCTAGTGGAGTATTTTTGCTGAGGATATAATTTTAAAGTTTTTTAATATAGCGTGTTGGGTTCTGTGTTCTATTGGCCTAATGTTAGATTCGTATATTAGATTGTTTATTGGTGAGGAGCGAAAGGCACCGAGGGCCATTCTAACAGCTGAGTGGTATATGGTTTTTAATTTGCTAATTTTTGATTTGGGAGCTCTTCCGTATAGGAATAACCCATAGTCAATTTTTGACATGATTATTGAGTTTATTACATAAAGAATGGTTTTCATGTGGCAGTTAAAACTAGTACTGCAGAGGCATTTAATAATGTTTAGCCTTTTAGCTAATTGTATTACTAATTCTGCTATGTGTGCATCCCATTTATATTTATTAGTTATAGTAATGCCTAGTATTTTTAATGATTTTTATACTCTGTACATGAAATGTACAGAAGTATATTAGGTTTGCGGGAGCTGAAAAATGTAACAGGCAGAAGGAGGCGTGGCAGACCCCACAAAGTATATATATTCTTGATCAGCATGACGAGACGAGTTGATCTAGCCCTGTCTGTCTGTCAGTCCGTCTGTCCGTCTGTCAGTCTGTCCGTCTGTCCGTCCGTATGAACACCTGGATCTCAGAGACCATAAGAGATAGAGACACCAAATTTTGCACAAAGATGCGTTATGTGTGTATTCTATACGAGTTTGTTTAATTTTTTTGATTTTCCCCCCCACTTCCCCCCTATGGGGGTTTTCCCGATTTTCCATTCGTATTATCACCTATATCTCGGAGACTATAAGACCTATGGTCACCAAATTTTAGTCCCAGATGCCTTATGTGAATACGCAGAAAATGTATATTTTGGAATTCCCCTCCCTCCCCCCTCTACCCCGCAAATCGTAACTCCCGTAATTCTTGGAATTTTGAACTAAAATTTTGGAAATACCCCCAGTTGGTTATTATATGTCCGTATACCAAGTTTCACTATGATAGACCGATTTAACGAGAAGTTATAGCCATAAATATATTTGCTGCTGCAGCGCTGCTCAAGCGCTGCCCGCGGCTGTTGTTGATGTTGCTGTTTGGTTGACTGCGAAAATTCTTACACAGACACGAATAGATGCGCATAGGCATACATACACTCACACAGACGCAATTGCTATGTAAATGTGCAATTATAAACCCTTTACGTGAGTTCGAATACCGAGAGAGGTAAAATCGATCAAATTTTTTTTTATTTTCTTAATTTTTTTTATTTTCTATAATTATTGTAAACATATGTACAGAGTATTTCAAAGTCGGGACACCCGACTTTAGCTTTTTTACTTGTTCATTTTTTAAGTTGAGATCGCTAAGTATTCTAAAGTTGCATTTTTTTTTCGACAGATGTGTAGGTGTTTTGATTTTGGAATGGAGAGATTGGCTCCAGAGTAATTGCACCATTTTTGGATGTCTGAGATTAGTGGGTTTATGTTTAAGGTTGTATCTATCTTTTTGTGTCTTTTTATTATTGTATAATCGTCTGCGTATGCAGTAAATTCGAATGATTTATGTAGACCTATGGTTCTATTAAGTTTATTATAGGCGATTGCAAAAAGGATTACCGATAGTGGTGATCCTTGTGGGATTCATTTTCTAGTGGCAAGGGTTGGGATTGTATGTTTTGAGTCTGGACACAAATTTTTCGGTTGGTTAAGAAGTTTTTTATGTAATTTATCATTTTTGGTCCTAATTTCCAGTCAACGAGCTCGTCGATTATTGTATGTATTCCGATTTTGTCAAATGCCTTTGAGAAGTCTAGTGAAATGATAGAAAGGTGGCTCTTTCTGGATAGGGTAGTGGTAGTCAGGTAGTCTAGCATTGCTAGAGAATCTGATACCGATTTTCCCTTTCTAAATCCCATTTGACGACTATCGAGTAGCTGGCTGTTATTAACTAGCCACCATAGTCGTTTGGATATGATTTTATCCATGACTTTGGATAGGCAGCTATTTAATGAAATGGGTCTATAAGATGATATTGCTGTTTTGTTTGAGTCAGGTTTTAATATTGGTATTATGTTACTTATTTTAAATTGTTGTGGAATATGTGCGTTAAGGATACTGTTGTAAAGGTTGAGGAGCCTTTGCATTACTGAATCTGGCAGGTTTTTTATCATTGGGTAGCTGATGCGGTCCCTACCTGGGGTTTTGCCTTTAAGTTGGTTAATGGCGCTTTTTAGTTCTATAAAAGAAATGTCGCATTCTAAGGTCTGGGTAAGGGTGGATGTGTTGTGAGTCAAATTGTAGTTTAAGTTTTCTTTGTGTGACCTGAAGGTGGAATGGAAGTTATAATTAAGTGATGCGTCTGACCAGAACTCGCACAGGGCTTTTGATATATCATGTTTGTTTGTATAAGTTTCAGATGGGTTCCTGGGGTTAACAAGACAATGAATTTGGCTGTGGGTTTTGAGGCTACAGAATCTCTTGATTTTTTCCATATTATTGGAATTGGGGTTTGTGAGTTTATGTCTGAGGTGAATTCGTATAGGGCTTTGCGTTTTTTTTATTTTATTTCTCGTTTTAGTATTGCGTTAGCTTTTTTATAAGCGATTATGTTAGTTGTGTTTATATTTTCGCACATGTGTCTCCAGGCTAATTTTTTATTGGTTTTTAGTACTTTCAGATCGTTGTCCCACCAGGGGACCTGTTTGGATACATGTAAGTGGTATTGTGGTATGGATAAATGTGCGCTATGTCTAATTATAGAGCAGACGTGTGCTGTTTCTTGGTTTATATGTGTGCTGGGTGGTCTCTCGTCGGAAGATTGCTTACTAATTTTTTGGTACAGAGGCCAGTTGGCTTTATCTATATTAAACTTTGGTTTGGCGACGGGGGAGTCAGTTGTTTCGCTTTTAAAAAGTTCGATTGAAATCGGGAAGTGATCGCTTACTGAGAGTTGATTGTCAATTGTCCATTTCGAGTGTAAGGCTAATTCAGGTGAGGCAAGGGATAGGTCAATGTGTGTGAAGGTGTGGTGTGTAGTGAAGTGGGTGGGTGAGCCATTGTTTAGTGTTGTTAGCAAGGATTGGTTGATGAATTTAAACAGTAGGTTACCTCGTGGGTTATTACTCTGTGATCCCCAGCTTTTGTGCCAGCTGTTGAAATCACCAGTTATAAGAAGAGGGGTATCAATATAGTTGTAAGTATCTTTTAATTCTTGTAAGGTAAATGGTTTTTTGGGGGGTATATAACTAGAAATTATAGTAAATTTGATTTTTGATTGTATAGTAACGGCGATTGAATCGAAGCTTGTATTGCGTATTTGAATTTGTTGTTGTTGCAAGGAGTTATGAAGCAGAAGAGCTACTCCGCCATAAGGGTTTCTCGAGTTGTTTATGTGGTAAAGAGTAAAGTTTATTGGGATGGGAATATTATTAGTAGAGTGGAGGTGGGTGTCTTGAATGGAAATTATTTTAGGAATTTTGGTTTTTATGAGTATTTGAAGGTGATTATAATTATTGAGGTAGCCATTTATATTAAGTTGTAATATTTTAAGCATGTTAAGAATAATAATATAAGGTAAAGCTTACTTAGAATTAGATTAATATATATATATATATATATATATATATATATATATATATATATTTGATTTTATAAGTCGGATTCTTCACCTGCACTCATTGCACTCTTGTGATCGAATGTATTGTTCTTGTTTTTCTTTTCTGTTTTAGTTGTTTGGTTGTTTTTTCCTTTTGATTTCAGATGAGTTCCTAATTTATTTGATTTAGCTGTAAATATTTTAAGTTTTAGATCGTCGGAGATTTCAGGGCGTGCTGAGTATTTTGAGGATGATGCAGTGATGTCCATGGGTTCTTCCGGGGAGTCTTCATAGGTGATAATTTGTCTAGTAGTAGGATTCGGTGTTGATGAGGTTGTTTTCGATGTATTAGTTGTGTGCGTTGTTGTTTCTGTAGCTGGTGGTATAAGTGCTGGCAGTGCTGCTTTCAGGGCGTAAGATGTTGATGGGTGAATGTGACTTATGGTCCACTTTTTGCAGTGTTTTGATGGCAATCAGTTCCTTTTGTTTCGTGAAGGCAGGGCAGGATTTGTCCATTGCGTTGTGGTGCTTAATTTCATCAGCCTCGTATTTGCAGTTGATGCAGGTTTGTGTGTTGGTGCATGGCTCATTTTCTTTTGTATGGTCTTTTTCGGAGCAGTTGGCGCATGTTTTTGGGCTTTTGCAATAGGCGGAAGGGTGTCCAAACCTAAGGCAGTTAAAGCATCTCATTGGGGGTGGGAGGTATGCACGTACTTTAATTATTTCATATCCTATCCACACTTTGTCAGGTAGGGTGATTGATGCGAAGGTAAGTATAATTAAGCCTGTCTCTGTCTTTTTGTTGTTATCATTGTTGTCTTTTTTTAGAATTTTTCGGACCTCAACAACGTTTTGCACTTTGAGTTCTTCCAGAATTTCATCTTCATTTATATTCCGTAAGTCGTTGCAGTAGATGACGCCTTTAGATGTGTTAAGATATTTGTGTTCTTCAGCGCGTACTGGGAAGTCGTGAAACGTTTGCAATTTAAGCAGTTTTTGGGGTAGTAGATGGTTTTTTGTTTTGATGAGAAGGGTTCCCGATCTCTTTTTTTTTTTTTTAGAAATGGTGATACGTTTTCAAATGTTTTGTTGTCTGTTCTACTAATTATAACGTATTTTGGTTCATTTGTGTTCATGTTGATCGTTGGCCAGGGTCGGTCGGGTGGTCGATTCATTGCAGTGCCGTTGGGCGCAGGCCCGCAACACGTGAGTTTGTTTGAGTTTGTTGTTTATGTCTTTTTTTTTGGATTCTGTTTTATGCACTTATTTGGTTTTTTGATAAGCTGGTGGGAGCTGCTGTTGGCAGTTTGCACTACGGTAACTCAAGAGTAACACGTCTTATCTCAGAGAGTTTTAAGATGATACTGTTATACACCATTTACGTGAGTTCGAATACCGAAAATCGATCAATTTTTTTTTTTAAATTTTCTTAATTATACCCTGTGCCCAAAGGGTGAAAGGGTATACTAGTTTTGTGCGAATGTATGTAACAGGCAGAAAGAGGCGTGGCAGACCCCACAAAGTATATATATTTTTGATCAGGACAAGACGAGTCGATATAGCCATGTCCGTCTGTCCGTCTGTCTGTATGAGCGCAAGGATCTCAGAAGGTACAAGAGCTAGGATAACCCAAATTGGTATCAAGGTTCTTATAAGCCCTAGGCAGATTGAGTCTGTTTATTTTTTCTGATCCACCCCCCCACTCCGCCCCTATTAAGGATTTTCTATAATTCCCGTAATTCTTGGAATTTTGAACTAAAATTTGGTAGTCACATTAGGTTAGTGATTATGTATCCGTATACCATTTCATTATGATAGAATGATCGGAAAGAAAGTTATAGCCATATAACCAGGCCCAATGCACACATACATACATATGTCCAAGTACACAAACACGCATAAGGCACGATTATGATGTAAATGTAAATGTATGTATGCATGCGTGGAATATTTTATATTTAATTTAGTTAATTAATTTGTAACGACGCACGTGTGCCAGCTACGCAACGCGTCGTCACGATGCCAATGAGTATTTTAACTTTTATAAATACTTGTACTCTATAGCGAAATCGATTTTTGTTCTTTTTAATTCACGATCTTATAATAATTACCTTGTATGCTGCGATTAAATACGTCTTCCCCGGTTTGAATCTTTTTCGCGACACATACAATGGCTACGTTATATGCGTACCCCACTAGCACGCAACTACACGAACAGCTGCTGGCATGTGTGTGTGTGTATGTATACTTAGTTGTCCCCAACTGTTTGATATTTTGTATTGTTTGTTCTGCCTGCTTTTGTAAAATCCATATTTTGAAAATCCTTGAATGCAAAGTTGTAGATTTAGTTACGTAGATTACATTATCCAAAATTTTAAAACGATCGGAATAAATTTATAACACAAACTTTTCATTTGAAATAGTGAATAAATATTAAAACCCCAATAATTCAAGCTCCAACATAAATTTCGAAAATCTAAGTATGCAGTTTTGTTTGTATTCTTTATTTGAGTTTAGAAACTATGTTTTTAGTCTATCGGTTGAAAAATGCGGATTTTTCAAACAAACTTTGGAGCTACTTTCCCCCTTTGGAGCTCGAATTTTCCAAAATCCCTTCTTAGTGCGCATCTACACCATGATAGGATACTTGAGCCCAAATTTCAGCATCCTAGCTTTTACCGTGTGGGCTGTGGGCTGTTGTCGCGGTTTGCTTTTGTGCCCCAACATTTTTTTACAGGAAAACTCTAAAACCATAGTTAAGGCCCCAAAAAAAATATCATAAAAAACCAAGTATACAGTTTTTCTTGGAATTATTCTGAGAGTATACAAACTAAGTTTGAAGTTAATGAGATGAAAACTGTAGATTTTTCACACAAACGTTGGAGCCTGTTTTTCCCCCTTTGGAGCTCGAGTTCTCCAAAATCCCTTCTTAGGGGGCACCTAGACTATGAAAGGATACTTGAGTCCAAATTTCAGCTTCCTAGCCTTTACCGTTTGGGCTGTGCGTTGATCACCAATCAGTCAGTCAGTCAGTCACTCAGTCAGTCAGGACAAACTGTTTTATATATATAGATGTATGTACATTCGTATGTATGTATGTATGTATACATTGGACAATCGAGCACTGTTATTTGATTGTAATAAATAATGTTTTATGGTTTTAAATCAAATTTTTAAAACGAAAAACAACGACTGCGTAAGCGATAGTAAAGCAGAAAACGAAAGCGAACATACGTATATTCTGCTTCGCGTTGCGGGCAGATGTACATATGTGTGTTTGTATATGATTTGTTCTAATTGGTCTCAATAAATTATAAGATGTTATTATTTAACTTTTCTGTTAATTGCATTCCAACTTCGATGGAATTATTGATTGTATCGACGGATTAAACTATCGATAGCTTTGTGTAACGACGCACGGCTGCCAGCTACGCAACGCATAGTCACGAGTAGTTTTAAGTAGGTGTAAGTAGTTGTAGTTTGGAGAGAAGTTTTAGTTCGTTTTGAGAGGTAGACAAACGCGCACTGAAGCGCACTCCCCTGTTTTGTAGTAAGAAATTAAAAACCACGTGGAACATATTCACTTGGCGTACCGCCCTCTTTTTATTGGCGGACACCTTGGCACTTTGGGGTGCCTAATTTATTTCAGCATAAACTGTGGCCGGCGAGTATACCCGCGGCAGAGTAACAACCTTACAAGTGGCGCCCGAGCAGGGACCCTATAGAAGGTTATCCGACCAAGTAGAGAGAAGCGCGTGGATTTACGATGCTACGAACGAGCTGGATACGTGCGCTGCCAACCCCAGCGTCAGTGCCGACCATATCGGTAGCGGTCGCGGCCTCGCCTGCAGCGTCCGCAGCCAAGTCCACGGCGACTGCAGCGGCATCCCCAGCGACTCCAGGGCCCTCCACGGCAGACCTGTCCCAGACCATTGCCGATTCGTTGGCATCGTTGGCGCGGTACACTCACCGATTGGCCCAGACCATGGAGGATGCTCTCCAGTCCACACACCGGTTGGCCCAGACCGTGGAGGAAGGTTTCCAGAAACTGTCGAGCCAGACCTGCGGAGAAAATGTACGGTCCGTGAGCGTGACTGTGTCCATGGCTGACGGAATACAGAAGACGGTCCGTGAAGAGACGAAGGCAACGATCACGGTGGGCGACATTCGCGTAGTACTGCCGATGCTCATACTCCCCAGATGCGTAGACGAGCTCACACGGGGCGGTGACTGTGGGTGGCCAAACTGTAGAACTGCGAGCGAACGATCAACGGCCACGCAGGCGGCGGAGGCAAAACCGCAGGGCCCGGTGACCAACGCGCAGGCGGGGCTCACTATAGCTGCCCACCTAACGGAGCAGCAGGCCCAGACGGTAACCAGGTTCCTCGAGGGGGAACTGGCGAGCTTCGAGAGCGTCACAGGAGTCTCGTCGGCGGCGGTGCACACAATCCGGATGAAAGACGAGCGTCCCATCAAGCAGCGGTATTACCAGCGGAATCCGGCCATGCAAGCAGTGATCAACCAAGAAGTCGACGAATTGCTGGCAAAGGGCTGCATCGAGCGCTCCGACAGTGCCTACAGCGCACTCATTGTGTTGGTGCGCAAGAAGACAGGCGCTTGGAGGATGTGCATCGACTATCGACAGCTGAACGAACGCTCAGAACCAGATGGATCCGCGGATCCTGCACATTTTGGAGCAGCTGCGCCAGGCCAAATACATAAGCAGCATGGATTTGCGGAATGGATACTGGCAGATTCCAATGGAGCGCGAAAGCCAGCGATACACAGCGTTCACGGTGCCAGGACGCGGACTAATCCAGTGGCGAGTGATGCCGTTTGGCCTGCACTCGGCCCCCGCGACATTCCAGAGGGCGTTGGACAGCGTCATCGGTCCGGACATGGCACCGCACGCGTTTGCGTACCGCGACGACATAGTGGTGGTTGGCAGGACGTTCGAAGAACACTTGAACAACTGGCGCGAGGTGTCCTGGTGATTGCGGGCGGCCAATCTGCGAATAAATCGGGATAAGTGCGAATTCTTTCGTAAATCCATTAGGTACCTGGGGCATCTGGTGACGGAGGCGGGCATCCAAATGGATCCGGAGAAGGTGGCAGCCATCCACGAGCTGAAGCCGCCATGAACGTGGACGGCCAGGAGCACGTGATTTCCTACGCCAGTAGGAAACTGCAGAAGGCAGGTCAACTACAGCGCCACCGAAAAGGAGTGCCTGGCCATTGTTTGGGGAATCCGAACGCTGCGACACTATCAGGAGGGCTATCGTTTTACCGTCGTGACCTACCACTTGGCGTTGCGGTGGCTCAACTCGATCGAGACCCCCACCGGCCGCATCGCACGCTGGGCCTACAGCAGTACACCTTCGATGTCCAGTACCGAAAGGATCCTTGAACGTGGTGGCCGACGCGCTGTCCAGGCAGCCGCGCGAGGTGGCAGGTCGCGCACGTGTGGAGCCAGAGGCGAATGGTTACAGCGGCTGTCGACAGCGGTGTTGGAGAACCCCAGCAAATTTCCCGATTACGCCATGCAGAATGAAAGGCTATACAGACGCATCGCCCACGTGCTGGGAGAAGATGAGGTGTCACCGTGGAGGCTATGCGTGGCCACGCCTTTACGTCAGGAGGTGTTGAGAGAGTGCCACGACGACGCCACAGCGGGCCATATGGGAGTACGCTGAACCTGTGCGCGCGTTGCAGACCGATACCACTGGCCTGGTCTGTACCGCGACGTAGCGAAGTATGTGCACCAGTGCCTGTTGTGCCAACGCTATAAAGCCCAGCAACAGCTGACGGCAGGCAAGATGCATTTCAAACCAGCGGAGGCAGCGTGGGACGTCGTCTGTGCCGATTTTGTGGGGCCGCTGACGCGGTCCATACGAGGCAACGCGTATCTACTGGTACTGGTGGATAAGTTCAGTAAATGGGCAGAACTGGTCCCCATCCGCAAGGCGACGGCAGCGGCAGTGAAGCTGGCCTTACGAGAGCGGATTCTGGCGCGGTTTGGCACACCAAGAAAGCTCGTTACAGACAACGGAGCCCAGTTTACGAGCCGCGCGCTGAAGCAGTTCCTCGCTGAGGCAGGCATACAGCAACAACTGACGGCACCATACACGCCTCAAGAGAATCCTACGGAGTGGACCAATAGAACGGTCAAAACATTGATTGCTCAGCTGGCGGACGGGCAACACAACACGTGGGACGAACAACTGCCGGAAGCACAATTGGCCATTAATGCAGCAATTTCAGACGTAACGGGCTACTCACCGGCTTTCATCCTATTTGGGAGAGAACCACGGCATCCACACACACTGTATGGCAGGGATCCAGACGCCCATGAGGCAGTACCAAGTAGCCCAGAAACACGTGCGACGCTGCTACAGTTTGTTGCCCGAATAGCCAGAAGAAACCAAGGGGTGGCCAGCGAGGATCAGGCACGCCAGTACAATCTGCGGAGACGCGAGTGGCGACCCAAACTGGGCGACGAGGTGCTCGTGCGACAACATCACCTGTCCAACGCAGCCGAGCAGTTTGCGGCCAAGCTGGCGCCTCGCTTCGATGGGCCATTCACGGTGCGAGCATTCATATCCCCAGTTATAGTGCGTGTGCGACCAGTAGCGGGCGGCAGAGGTAGAACGGTACATGTGCGAGATCTAAAAGCGGTGAACGCAGAAGACAGCGAAGCCGACGACGGCAGCGACGACAGAGGCAGCGTTAGTATGGTCACCAGGGCCACGCCACCGACAGTTTCACAGCAGCCACAGCAGTCCATTGCTCAGCGACCACAACAGCAGCCGCAGCACCAATCTCCGCAGCCACAAAATCGGCCATATCAACGAGCACGACGACAGCAGCCACGGTCGCAGCAGCCGCACAGCAGACACAACAGCAGCAACAGCAACCAGGCCCCTAGCAGCCACACCGACACCGACAACAACAACAGCAACCCCACCGGCGTCCACCATAGCGGGAACAGCAAAGCTGCCGTTCTAGCCGAAGAAGATACCCATGTAAGCCCACAAACATAATTAAACGAAGTTTGTTGTTACGTTTCAGGCCATGTAAAGCGATGTAGATTACCACACCGCCTGAGATACACACACAGCGCCGAATATACCAGAGACGCAGGGGATGGGCCAGCGCCGGGTGGGCGGCTGGGCGAGCTCAACAAAAAAAAAGGAAGGAAAATGGGCACAACGCTGAATAATAGCAGAAGACCGGAAATCAATTACAACGTAAACATGTGGGGCGAAGATGACGAGTTGCCAGAGCGGAGGGCGGCCGTCGATAACGTGTTATCGAGGAGGTACGATAAATGGCAACACCGGCCGCTATCGCAATGTGACAAATGGTAACACTCACCACAGACCGCCAGGCATGGGTAGCACTGGCGGACCGCGAAATTGAGAAGTGGCCGCGCTACCAGGTAAACTTCCGTCACTGAGTTATATGCGCCCATAGCAGCAGCAAAAAGAGGAAGAATAAGAGCGAACTTGTTGCTGCAGTTTGGGGGGTTGTACTGGCGAGAATTTGTTCTGCTAATAACTTTTCTTAGAATTGACCGAATTGAATAAAATTTTGAACAACAGTAGACAATTATATATAAATTATGTGTGCAAAGTTCAGTTTAGTTAGCATTTGAAATGTGGACGCTATTCTGTAGCGGAGGAAGGGGGGGAAAATTCCAAAAAATAAAATAAACTTTTCCTTTCTCGGACTTAGGAGAATCTGGATGCCAACTTTGGTTATTCTAGCTTTTATAGTTTCTGAGATCCTTGCGTTCATCCAGCTTCGAATATCTTTTGCATGATAAGTTCCAATATCTCGACCTTGAAAATATACTAGTTGGTAGAAGCAATTTCTAAGTTTTTTTTCCTATTCTGCATTTTATGAACTGTGGTCCTAATTTCGCATTGAAAATTTTCGAAAACTTACTAAGTGCAAAGTTCCTGCAGAACACTTCTTGTCCTTCTTTAAAGGAAACTGGCTTTGATCGCAAATTATATTGAGCAGCATTACGTTCATAAGCCTTTTTAATATTTGACTGGATGTCTTTGCGTAGCAATGCTAAGTTATCTATTCTGTTTACTGGAACAACTGGATCTTCTGGCAACGATAAATCCTTTAACAAGGGATAATCCGAACCATGTGTTATCATATCTAAACCAAACAAGGCTTTATATGGCGAACATCTCAAGGATTGATGTAGAGCCGAGCGTAATGAGCAAGAAATGGCTGTAATATGTCTATCCCATTCGGTTTGATCTTGTTGAAGATACGACCGAATAGCAGCTAACAGAGAACGGTTTACTCGTTCAGCCGCATTACTTTGCGGGGAATACAGTGCTGTATAAACATGTCTTATGCCTAATTCTGTCAAGAACGCATTGAAGTCGTTTGCTTTGAACTGCGTTCCATTATCGCTTATAATGGTCTCGGGTACTCCAAAACAGTGAAATATATGCTTTAACAAGAACTCTTGTATTGAAGCCGACGTAAATTTCTTCAACGGATGTAACTAATGAAATTTACTAAAATGGTCTAGAACTATTAATAGTCCAATATGACCGCTCTTACTACGAGGATACCTTTGAAAAGGTCTATACGTTGGTGTTTGCGCACCCATAGGCGGGCGTAGAATACAATTAGGAGCTTTATTTTCCTTGCATGCGTCACAGTTACGAATGTAATTGCGCACCACAATGCGAAGAAACTACGCTGTCATGAGCTTGTCTAAGCACATCGGCTCTTAAATGTTCTGGAACCCATAGTTTCCAAGAATTCTGTTATTGTTCCTCAATTCCGGTCGCATGTTCTAAGGTAAATAAACTGGTTTACAATTTTAATGTCAGGAAATTTGGATTGCTGCAGAATAAATTTCTCTTTCAATTTCTAATAATCTGCATCTGATGCCAAATCTATTATAGGACCTACTGTTAATTCAGCTAATTCATCCTCACACATTCGAGACAGTGCGTCAAGAACAACGTGATCTTTACCTTTTCTATGTGAAATTGTAAACTTGTATGGTTGCAAACGGAAAATCCAACGGGCCAATCTACCAGAAGCATTTTGTTGGCGCATTAGTTAAATAAGACTGGAATGATCGGTGACTACTTCGAATTCTTGAAGTTCTAAGTAGCACCTAAACTTTTCAATGGCTAAGATAAAAGCCAGACATTCGCGTTCGGTAACGCTATAATTGCGTTGTGCACGACTCAATTTTTTTGACATAAACGCAATTGCCATTTCATCACTCTCGGAAGATAATTGCACTAGCCCAGCGCCTATTCCGAAGTTACTAGCATCGCAGTGAAGATAAAACTTCTTGCCGAAATCTGGATTTTGCAATACGGGAGCCGTAGTCAAACGGTTTTTAAAAATATCCATGGCTTCCTGTGCCTCTTTAGTCCAAACAAACTTCTTTTTATTTGACAACATTTCGGTGATGGGGCATGTCAAATCTGCATAATTTGCAGTAAAATAACGATACCAGCCACATACGCCTAAGAATCCTCAAGCCTGCTTGAGATTTCTAGGTGGTGGCCAATTTAAGATACATTAAATTTTTGCGGGATCCGTACAGATACCACCGCTGCCAATAACGTAACCTAAATAGTTAACATTATTCACGCAAAATTGACTTTTCTCAATATTGAGAGTTAAATTTGCTTTACGAAATTGTTCTGCAAGACGAACCAACACTGAAAGGTGGGAAGAAAAGTCTTCAGAAACAATACAAACATCATCTAAATAACAAAAACGCAATGACGAAGATCCGGGGGAATGATATCATCCATTAGACGACACATTGTAGACGGCGCATTACAAAGGCCAAATAGCATCACTTTGAATTGGTATAAAGGCCTACCAGGAACAGTGAATGCTGTTAAGGGCCTTGAATCGTCAGTAAGCTCAATTTGCCAATATGCATCTTTCAAATCAAGCTTAGAGATAATGTTTGCTTTTGGCAAGGATAGAGGATAACCATCCTTTTTAGTTGCATCGTTTAACTCTCTAGCATCCAAACAAAGACGAACTTTGTTAGGTTTTAACACAAGCCGCATTGACGAACTCCAAGCGCTGGAAGAAGGCTCTATAACATCCAATTCTAACATGCGATCAATTTCTGCAAATAGCAATTTCTCCACAACTGGGCTAACAGGGTATACACGCTGTTTCACTGGACGGGCATCACCAACATCAATGTGGTATTGAATTATGCGAGTGCGACCCAAACCTTCTGAACAGTTAGGAAAAAGTTTTTTCACCACATCAAGTTGTTGCTCTTATATATTGGTTAGTGGATAGCAATTCGAGTCAATAATTGTATGGTCGGCACTACTATCATTTTTCTCGAGAGTGGAAAATTCTAACGAACTGATAATATTAGGAGCCAAAGCGAAAATTTTCCAAAAGTCAATGCCTAAAATCAATCTCTGCTTTATAGAAGGAATAACGTACAGCTGAATTGATTTTGCAGTACCTTTATATGTCATAGTGACAGTCATAAAGCCAATGACGTCGTGAGCTTTACCATCTGCAGTTCTTACATGCGATTTAATAGCTTTAAAATCAGGCAAAATATAAAATCCGTAACAAAATATTCGGCGTTCTGCCAAGCAATTTTCCCATACATGGCCTTGCCCATCACAATTCCAACAGGTAATGTTTACATTGCGAATAGCGGCGAGTTCATTATCCATATTTAACTCGAGATCAGGATCAGTGTGCTCTTCTACTTCAATCTCCTCAACTGCATAACATTGACGACGCGGCATAGCTGGATTTGGTCTTGGTCTTCCCTCCGCGCAACAACTGAGTTCGCTCACCAGATTCTCGTGCATTTGTACAAGTCTACGTAACTGACCGATGGAGTGAATTGGCTGATATAGCAATTTGTGACGTATTTCTGGGAGTAAATTATTTTTGAGAATTTCAATCAATTCTTCATCCTCAAATCTTATAGAAGATTTATCAATTAAAACGATCACAGCTTCATAAAAATTCGAAAAAGTTTCACAAGGTTTATGTTTATGAAAGGCAAAAATCTGTCCAAGCAATGTGATCTACTTGTTTGTGGTATCGCCAATACCAATCCCTGGCTCTTTCTACGAACAGAATGTGCATATGTTTACACAATGCATTAAAATCGCTATCGAGAGTTTCATCGGTAAGCGCTTTTAAGCGATAAATAAACTCTTCGACATTAGGCATTATTCAAGTGCAAGAAGTAGTGAGTTTTTAATTTTATTTGGGCTATGGCATTTATAAACAGACATATAAACCATGCTGTGTATGTACCCTTTCAATTGACCGCCCTTGCTCGATAGCGATATGCCGAAGCAGCATGATACATCTATTCCAGAAACAAAGGTAGTCCAATATCACCAGATAAAGACTAACAACCATTTATCAATCTTACGATCCAAAAGGAAGGTGACGCAATTTAATATCTACTAACTTTTGAATACCTGATCAATGAAAAGGCTCTCGCAGTGACAATCGGCAGGGTATCCAATCTGAGTTGAATACGCAAGATTCCAGAAAGTATACGATAGTATTTCAAAAACTCATAATGCTCAAAATCTAGACAAAATCAAAAAGCAACACATATTTTCTATATAAACAATATAAAACAGTTTGTCCTGACTGACTGACTGAGTGACTGATTGGTGATCAACGCACAGCCCAAATGGTAAAGGCTAGGAAGCTGAAAGAAAGGATTTTGGAAAACTCCAGCTCCAAAGGGGGGAAAACGAGCTCCAAATTTTTTGTTGGAGCTTGAATTATTGGAGTTTTCTTGGGGCACAAAAGGAAACCGCGTCAACAGCCCACAGCCCACACGGTAAAAGATAGGATGCTGAAATTTGGGCTCAAGTATCCTATTTTGGTAAATTCGAGCTCCAAATGGGGGAAAAGTAGCTCCAAAGTTTGTTTGAAAAATCCGCATTTTTCAACCGATCGACTTAAAAGTTAGTTTCTAAAATCAATTAAAGAATACAAACAAAACTGCCTACTCGAAATTTGTGATGGAGCTTGAATTATTGAGGTTTTAATATTTATTCACCTTTTCAAATGAAAAGTTCGTGTTATAATTTTTTTCTGATCGTTTTCAAATTTGGGGACGGCAATCTACGTAACTACATCTACAACTTTGCGTTCAAGGATTTTCAAAATATGAATTTTACAAATGCAGGCAGAACAAACAATAAAAACTATCAAACAGTTGGGGACAACTAAGTATACATACTCACTCACACACACAACAAGCAACAGTTCGTGTCTATGTGTGCCGTTCTCTACGTATGGTTGAAAAAGCAAAGAGAAACATACATACTTGTATGTATGTATGTATGCCTGTGCATGAATATAGCATGTACATTCGTATTAATATATACATTGGGCAATTGAACACAGTTGTTTGATTGTAAAAAAAATAATGCTCTAAAAACAACAACAACTGCAAGCCGCATGTGGCAATCGCACATGTCACCAGATAGCCTCGGCGTCTATCTGCTGCAGGTCCGTGACGAAAAGTTCTCATGTTCATGCTAGTGCCTGAACAAAAGCAGAAACCGAATAACGGAGCTACGCATATTCTGCTTCGCATTGCGGGCAGATGTATGTATGTATATGATTTGTTCTTATTGATCTCAATAAATAATTAGATTTTATTATTTAAATATTCTGCTTATTGCATTCAAACTTCGATATTTTGATGGTATCGGTGGCTTCAACTATCGAAAGTTTTACTCTAGCAAATTGAGATGAGAATTGTCAGTGCTTTTTGATCGTGGCTCATCGCTGCACGGCATTGACACGAGTGCCGTGTTTCATATTCTGAGTTTGTGCGTGACCGTATTGACTCAATATGGCACGAAAAGACTCAAATGTGAATTTAGTCTGCGTTGGGGCTGTTACAAAGGGTCAATCAGAGCAGGCTGTCACAATAGCAGAACATTCAGGGAAATGCTTCAGGAAGCCTAAACGGACATATCCCTAAACGAATCTATGAGCCACGCATCCTAAATAACGTGGATCGCTCTACCAGGAGCCGTCGACCGGTCATCAAAACCGACAAACCAAGACCGAAATCGACCAATAATGAACCTGCAAACGATGACAACATGAGAGTCAGACTGACCGCACCAATCAGTTTATCACCCATAAGATGGATCAACGTAATGCTGTGGGTAGCCTTTATACTACTAGCATCAGCAGAGCATCCCAGCGTAAACGATACTCAGCTTCCAAATGCGCCTGGACTTTATTGTCAAGAACGGGCACCCATGGCCACAGCAGTGTCCCAATGGAAATTCGCTAGCTATTACGAACTGCAACTGTTATGGCAAGACATGAAGATTGCCAAGCAAGGCATTGAAATGTTATAGCGGTTATGTAAGGACACTTCGCACAAAGGGCACGTATGTAAGTCATCTCTCGTACTCCACCCACATGAAATGGAAGCCCTCCGGCACACGAAGGCACCTATAAAAGGAGGCAGCCAACGCAAATCCGAACGAGAGATCGATGGAAAAACTACCACCGGATCGATGGAAAAACGGGCACCGGGACTCAAGGTATATGGTACTCATGGCTAGGCCCGTCATCCAGATTATGTTAAAGAAAAATCGCATGAAAGACGCGGCCCAAAAGCAAGCCTTGATTCAAGATAGCACGCTGAACCTTGCACAACAGAACGAAATTGACAGCAATGCATGGCTAGAAGCAATTCGGATGCAGGTCAATAAAATCAACAACGGCAAAGCTGACTACAAGGCGTTTTACTGGCAACTCATAAACATGAAGACAACATCTATCACCCCCATTGACCCTGCGTGCTCACTAACCAGTTCACATGACTTCCTACCGAAGCACCCTACATTTACGTCGCAAGTACAAGAAGCATATCTGGCCTGTGTATCCATCGACAAAGAAGAATCTAGAAGGGAATCGAGATTTAGTAAGCAGTCACAACGAATAACGCTAAGTACAGACCAAGTTACCATGTTGATGCAGAAAGCACAACTAACCATTCTGGCAACTACACTACTTGAAGACATAAAGCCAGTTTCACTTAGTAGCAGTCATCGCCACCATTGGCACCTCGATCAATTTGTGGCTCCGACGTCAGCCACTGAGCAATACCAATCCCGATTCCAATCTGGCCTACACCGCAACCATCAAATCAGCATCACGTTCCAGACCGTGACGACAACCAATCCGCATCAGCTATCGGAATTAATATAAGTAAGCAAAGATTTAACACAGCCTGTGTAGTTGTAGGCTTTTCTATAACTAATATTACGCAAGAATTATTGTTCAACTGTGCGAAATAGTTCGATTTAATTTGCGACTGTTTGGTTGCGATTGAACACCATATTACAAGTTCAATATTAAGCGACGAAAAGAAAACTATTATGTACAATGTATATTATGTTTATTGCCGAAATGCAATTAAATTTATTAACTATTGCCGAAGTGCAATATTAATATAGAAATTGATCGAGTAGACGGAAACTAGGGTTTACCGTACCGACACAAGCGAAAGCGAACGGTGCGACTTAACTATTGGTTAACAAACAAGCAAGTGTTTCGGCCGCTGCAGCAGTGCAGCGGCTTAGGCAAAATTATAGCAAATTAAGAACAATGCGTAAAGAAAAATAGAAATTTGAGCGACAAAGCAAACAATGAGTAAAGATTACGTTAAATGGCTCAACTTGGTGCGTAGAGCAAGATTACAGATTGAGTGATTTTATGATCGAATTAAACAAATGTATTTATGATGAATTTTTGACATCTGGCTGTGGCGACTGCATAACCAAACACCTATACATACATACCAGCTTACTTTCCTTAAACACTCACCATAAGAAAGGTCAGCAGGTACTCAGAAGCAAACTACATTAAGAAGTAGTAGAAGAAGAAGCTTCAAAGAATTTTCTTCTGGAATAGGTTTTTCTACCAATGCACAACATCAACCGCTGGCTAAATGCTGACGTAACACTCTCAAATGCATACACATCGCGATAGCATTTGCGATGTACGCATGCATACTAATTACTACCGTAATATTGGCCAGAAGCAATATTGCCTAAACGGCACTACTGGTCGGCACAAATCGACACATGCAACTGTTCTCAAAATAATTTACAAACGCCAACGTCACACAATTGACCGGCAATTCAGTGCAGTTTACATGAATTGACCATCCAGGGCACATGAAGGCGTATACTGAGCACAAGAAATGCGATTGACAAGCGATATTCACACGCCATGCGTAATAAGTTCATAAATTGCGAAAGGTCGTAATTTAGAGGGGGAGAATGTTGCGACGCGAACATCATCTCATCAACGCGACGCAAACAGGCATTCAATAAAATAGCTTGGCAACATTTCATACATATAAACCTGTACACCCATATTGTTCTAGCATAGATAATATTGGCACCATAGTCTGCACGCGCACACGAATTACAGGTGCATTGATACTGGCCAGCCAACATAAGCAAGAATAAGACACATATTATTCTGCTACCTCAGGATAAGACCAACAATCAGGTCATAAATTATGAACCAAATTGGGCTGACACCAGCATACGCAACCTCATAATATATGCTTGGGCTTCATTATTGCGAAACCGCCAACACATAGAAATAGTAAATGTAAGTAGTCATAAGCTACAAGGTGCAATTCAAAAGTTCCAGTACTTTTATTAAAAAACGAAAACTATTTTTTTTTTTTTAATTTATTGGTCGCCTTCAAAATAGTCTCCTACCGCCTGAATACAACGTTTTGCACGTTCAAGAAGGTGATCGAACGACTTTTTTAGGTCATTTGTCGGTATAGCGTTGAGGATGGCGGTCGCCGCCTGTTGTCAATTTGTGCGGAACAAACCGTGCACACACCTTTCGTAAGCCCAAATGTTCGGTCAAAATGCGATAAATCGATGTTTTGAAGATGTTCAATTCCATTTCCAACAATTTCAATGATGATTTCGGCTGATTTTTGATGAATTCACGCACTGTTTTGATGGCATTTTTGGTGATCACGAATTTTGATTGGCCCACATGTTGATCATCATTTATGTCCTCACGACCACTTTGAAAACGTTGAAACCACTCGTGCACTCTGCTACGGGATAGGCAATCATCGCCATAAACTTGTTTTATCAATTTCGGTAAAAGTTTTACCAATTTTAAAACAAAATTTAATGTTGGCTCTTTTTTTCGAAGCTCATTTTCCGACCGATAACACAAACATACTGACACTTAAAACGCAATAACTTCACTTCCAATCGATGAAATGTCATAAAATTCTCACTGGACAATCGATAAAGATATCAGATTCTAACGCAGTCGATAGTCGACATATAGATAGCGCCACCAGGGGGCGCTAGCTTCAAAAAGTCCTGTTTACTTTGAATTGCACCTTGTAGTTTTAAGAATGGCTATATAAGCCATGAATTGTAAGAATAAAATCAGTATGCAAATTATCAACGAACGGCAGCAGCTGCCCCACACGTTGGGCGCCATAAATTTTATGTAATAAACTATACATTGATGTAAAACGCTATCTAGTTTTTGTCAACCATGGACGCCAAAAATTTATGTACCAAAAAAAAAAAATACATAAGTCTTTGGGGAGTTGGAAAAAAAAAATTAGCAAATAGCGTGACCCGACGGTGTCACAGCGGAGGTCGGGACCCTTTGATACCCTAGCTCTTTCGGGATGGGGTGGGTTTTCTGTGTCCTGAAGACTCTATGTACATAAATTAAATTATTATAGAGTCCCTGCTGAACTAAATCTTGGAAGGCCTACTTCCAACAAAACAACTAAACCAAATCAAAGGCCAAATAACGGGAAAGGAAAACAGACGATATAGGAGATGACTGCTTTCATCAGAATATATACCTAGTGTGTTTGCAAGATCTTATGATGGTAGTCGATACTCGCGGTCTATACTCACCCAACCATGGAGCTCCAATGAGAATATTGTTTATGGAGTTTCCCTATAGTAAATGTTCTAGCTACTTGTATGTCCCCATGTCACCAGGAAAAAAAAACTTTACCAATTCATTTTAAACAGAATTTAATAATAGGCATGAGTTATTATAAAGATAAACATTTGCGAGAAATTATATTTCTAGTAGCATGATAATTCAAATGAAAGTGCAAACATAATAGTCTTTTATAAATTTATGGAAGAAAACTTGTTCAGTATAAGTATACAAAATGAAAACAAGTAGTTAATTATATTACAAGTATAATTATAAATTATAAAAGTAAATAAGTTTAATATTTTAGTGTAAAACAAAAGAAAAAAATATAAAAATTTATATTGAGATTTGAAAGTGTGTGTGTATCATATACGCTTAATATTATTTATTTTCATGGTATCCGTTATGTAATATGCATTAAAGTAACGTTGATTCAAACGTAGCTACCCGAATCGGCAGCAGCTAATTTAATGGCAATTAAATACAAAAAAAAAAAACAAAACTAAACTAAAAGCTCGCATAAGCGATATTGACGCAGGTCAGTGCTGCTGATCAGCGCATTCTATGCGGGTTCATTGACCTCCGCATTTTAAGTTATTATCATATAAGAGAAATAGTTAGTTTAAGACGAAATTGAATTGACATGAGACAATTGTCGAGCAAAAGCTCTCTACTAAAATTGGAATGTAGGTATGTATCTCAATTTAACTTCGACTTACAAACGAGATAAGAAACAAAGCGATAGTAATGATAAATACAGACTTACGTACAGACTCCAGCGATGAAGGGCCCTCCAGCAAAGGTGTTGTCGTTGTTGTAGGCGCAGTTTAATTCAATGCACATATGCATATTTATATGCAAATTCATTTTTATTTTGTGTTTTGTTTTATGTGAATGAGTTAATTTTGGTTTTGAGTTTAATTTAAACTTGTCTTACTTATCTCGAGGCATATTTTTATAGCCTGTACCCAAAGGGTGAAAGGCTATACTAGTTTTGTGCGCATGTATGTAACACACAGAAGGAGGCGTGGCAGACCCCACAAAGTATATATATTATTGATCAGGATGAGAAGCCGAGTCGATATAGCCTTGTCCGTCCGTCCGTCCGTCCGTCTGTCCGTCTGTCTGTCCGTCTGTCCGTATGAACGCAAGGATCTCAGAAAGTATAAGAGCTAGAATAACCAAACTTGGTTTCCATATTCTCCTAAGACCGAGAAAGTACGAGTTTGAGTTTTTTTTCGATGCACCCCCCCCACTCCCCCGCAATTCGTGTTTTTTCTTATAACTTCCGTAATTCTCGGAATTTTGAAATCAATTTTGGTAGGTACATCCAGTTAGTACTAATGTGTCCGTATGCCAAATTTCATCATGATAGGTCAATTCTGAAGAAAATTATAGCCATAAGTAAAATCGCTGCTCATGCGCTGCCTCTGTCGGCAGCACTGCCCGCAGCTGTTGTTGTTGTTGCTGCTTTGGTTCAACTTTGTGTTGCATACATACACGCATATAAACACGCATAGGTACGTGATGTAAATGTATGCTGTTAAAACTGAACATAAACATGTATTCTGTGTATTTAATTAATTAATTCGTTCATTCAGTTTTTTTAAAACAAAATTTAATGTTGGCTCTTTTTTTCGAAGCTCATTTTCCGACCGATAACACAAACATACTGACACTTAAAACGCAATAACTTCACTTCCAATCGATGAAATGTCATAAAATTCTCACTGGACAATCGATAAAGATATCAGATTCTAACGCAGTCGATAGTCGACATATAGATAGCGCCACCAGGGGGCGCTAGCTTCAAAAAGTCCTGTTTACTTTGAATTGCACCTTGTAGTTTTAAGAATGGCTATATAAGCCATGAATTGTAAGAATAAAATCAGTATGCAAATTATCAACGAACGGCAGCAGCTGCCCCACACGTTGGGCGCCATAAATTTTATGTAATAAACTATACATTGATGTAAAACGCTATCTAGTTTTTGTCAACCATGGACGCCAAAAATTTATGTACCAAAAAAAAAAAATACATAAGTCTTTGGGGAGTTGGAAAAAAAAAATTAGCAAATAGCGTGACCCGACGGTGTCACAGCGGAGGTCGGGACCCTTTGATACCCTAGCTCTTTCGGGATGGGGTGGGTTTTCTGTGTCCTGAAGACTCTATGTACATAAATTAAATTATTATAGAGTCCCTGCTGAACTAAATCTTGGAAGGCCTACTTCCAACAAAACAACTAAACCAAATCAAAGGCCAAATAACGGGAAAGGAAAACAGACGATATAGGAGATGACTGCTTTCATCAGAATATATACCTAGTGTGTTTGCAAGATCTTATGATGGTAGTCGATACTCGCGGTCTATACTCACCCAACCATGGAGCTCCAATGAGAATATTGTTTATGGAGTTTCCCTATAGTAAATGTTCTAGCTACTTGTATGTCCCCATGTCACCAGGAAAAAAAAACTTTACCAATTCATTTTAAACAGAATTTAATAATAGGCATGAGTTATTATAAAGATAAACATTTGCGAGAAATTATATTTCTAGTAGCATGATAATTCAAATGAAAGTGCAAACATAATAGTCTTTTATAAATTTATGGAAGAAAACTTGTTCAGTATAAGTATACAAAATGAAAACAAGTAGTTAATTATATTACAAGTATAATTATAAATTATAAAAGTAAATAAGTTTAATATTTTAGTGTAAAACAAAAGAAAAAAATATAAAAATTTATATTGAGATTTGAAAGTGTGTGTGTATCATATACGCTTAATATTATTTATTTTCATGGTATCCGTTATGTAATATGCATTAAAGTAACGTTGATTCAAACGTAGCTACCCGAATCGGCAGCAGCTAATTTAATGGCAATTAAATACAAAAAAAAAAAACAAAACTAAACTAAAAGCTCGCATAAGCGATATTGACGCAGGTCAGTGCTGCTGATCAGCGCATTCTATGCGGGTTCATTGACCTCCGCATTTTAAGTTATTATCATATAAGAGAAATAGTTAGTTTAAGACGAAATTGAATTGACATGAGACAATTGTCGAGCAAAAGCTCTCTACTAAAATTGGAATGTAGGTATGTATCTCAATTTAACTTCGACTTACAAACGAGATAAGAAACAAAGCGATAGTAATGATAAATACAGACTTACGTACAGACTCCAGCGATGAAGGGCCCTCCAGCAAAGGTGTTGTCGTTGTTGTAGGCGCAGTTTAATTCAATGCACATATGCATATTTATATGCAAATTCATTTTTATTTTGTGTTTTGTTTTATGTGAATGAGTTAATTTTGGTTTTGAGTTTAATTTAAACTTGTCTTACTTATCTCGAGGCATATTTTTATAGCCTGTACCCAAAGGGTGAAAGGCTATACTAGTTTTGTGCGCATGTATGTAACACACAGAAGGAGGCGTGGCAGACCCCACAAAGTATATATATTATTGATCAGGATGAGAAGCCGAGTCGATATAGCCTTGTC
Organism: Scaptodrosophila lebanonensis; assembly: GCF_003285725.1. Taxonomy (NCBI): domain Eukaryota; kingdom Metazoa; phylum Arthropoda; class Insecta; order Diptera; family Drosophilidae; genus Scaptodrosophila; species Scaptodrosophila lebanonensis. The sequence continues at coordinate 34,999 of NW_022060635.1, forward strand.
CGTCCGTCCGTCCGTCCGTCTGTCCGTCTGTCTGTCCGTCTGTCCGTATGAACGCAAGGATCTCAGAAAGTATAAGAGCTAGAATAACCAAACTTGGTTTCCATATTCTCCTAAGACCGAGAAAGTACGAGTTTGAGTTTTTTTTCGATGCACCCCCCCACTCCCCCGCAATTCGTGTTTTTTCTTATAACTTCCGTAATTCTCGGAATTTTGAAATCAATTTTGGTAGGTACATCCAGTTAGTACTAATGTGTCCGTATGCCAAATTTCATCATGATAGGTCAATTCTGAAGAAAATTATAGCCATAAGTAAAATCGCTGCTCATGCGCTGCCTCTGTCGGCAGCGCTGCCCGCAGCTGTTGTTGTTGTTGCTGCTTTGGTTCAACTTTGTGTTGCATACATACACGCATATAAACACGCATAGGTACGTGATGTAAATGTATGCTGTTAAAACTGAACATAAACATGTATTCTGTGTATTTAATTAATTAATTCGTTCATTCAGTTTTTTTAATAATTTAAATTTTTTTTAAATTTTTTTTTAAATTTTTTTTTAATTTTTTGTTTTTTAATTTTTCTTTTTTGTGGAGAGTACAGGCTATTTTACTGTCGGGCTTGCTCGACTGTAGCGTTCTATCTTGTTATTTTTTTGTATGGTTTGTTTTCCTTTTCTATTATTACATATACACATGCCTTTGTGAGAGTTTTATTTCGGCTTAAGCATTTTGGCACTGATCTGGGGCACACAAAAAAATAAAATAAAATTATACAGACTCTCAAATGCACATGTTGGTCTGCTAAAAAAAAAACTGCACCTATTGGTACATATATATGCAATATTTTAGGTTGTAAGGAGTTTTCTGTTTTCTATGCACTGTACACACACTTTCTTGGATTTAATTTGGTTTTCAAACTTAGACACTATATTGGCTCTTTTTGTGAGCAGTAGCACATTTTAGGGTAGTTATCGCTGAGGTGGTGGTGGCTTCAATGGCCTCTGCGGCAAGTGTAAGTTGGCGGAGATCATGTTGGGCTGATGTCGCGACAACCAGGAGAGCACCAAGCCAAGAGATATCCCGCGTGTTCGCAAGCTCCCTTTTGAAGACGGACTTGTAGACGGACTAACACCCAACACACGTGTTAGACGTTAGTGCTGAAATCGGGACGTCCCGATTTATAAATCAAAATTAAATGTCCCGCGTCGGACTTTTCGGGGATAACTCGACCGTGCGTACAACGTGCTGAGGAAGCGAACAGTTATGTCAGGACTGGCAGTCCGCCCGGTGCGAAACGAAATTATGTACATATATACATAGTACTTATTGTACTATATTTGCTATTTTGAAAATGAACTCTTTAAAAACTTTAGAGAGCGTCGAAAGAAGAATATCATATAGTAAATAAACTTTTAATTATAAGCACATTTTACTTAGCCCAGCAAAGACGGGCAAGACCTGCTGGTATTTTATATTTAATTAAATTAATTAATTTAATTTTTCTTTTTTTTTTTTGTGGAGAGACAGGCCATTTTACTGTCGGGCTTGCTCGACTGCGTTAGCGTTCTATTTTCTTGAGTATACTAGGTTTGCGGGAGCTGAAACTAGAGGTGGAGAACTATCGACTATCGGCACTATCGATGGTTGGGCACTATCGAGCTCCCATCGATAGTAGCCAGACACTTTCGATAGTGCCCGACGTACTATCGATAGTTTGGTTTTTACATCACCAAAAAATAAAATTGGCGCGTTTATTTGTGGCGTCTGCGTGAAACAATTTATTTGGTGAAAAATCAGTGATACAATACAGAGACATGGATCGCTTTCTTCAAAGAGGTACTTATAATACTTACTTTTAAAGTAGTTATAAAGTATTTTGACTATGTGTCGAATTTAAGGTAAACGTCGGAGCTCCCTCACACTCATTGTTTCGAGCGCTGAAAGGCAGGCATGCGTTTGCAGCAGCACGGACTCGGAGAAAGATTCGGCGACCGAGAGGCAAAAGAAAAGTAAAATCTCACAAGTCTGGAAATATTTTAAATATTTTAAATGATGACAAAAAATTTGCAAAGTGCATTAACTGCGGAAAGGAGTATAAAACCATACTTCCAATTTACACGATCATCTAAAAAGATTTCATCTTAGCTTGCAAGTTCATGTCCCAGATTCTATCACTCCCGCTGCAGCTACTTCGAAGGATATGGACAACTTCGCATCTACAAGCAGCAGTTGTAGAACGAGTATGCATTCAGTAGCTTCTTACTTTAAGAGAGCCGTTTTGTACGACAATGATTCAAAGCGAGAGAATGACACCGCTTTAACGGAAATGATTGCCAAGGATGAGCAGCCTTATAATATAGTGGAAAATGAAAGCTTTGTAAACTACAGTCAGGTATTGGATCCCACATATAAGCTCCCAAGCAAATCACATTCAAGAGATGTGCTTATGCTTAATATGTTCAAGGAAACTTCTGCTAAATTGTCAACGATGCTAGAAGATATTACGGATATATCGGTCACATGTGACCTGTGGACATCGAGGTCCAACGATAGCTTTTTGACCGTCACATGTCACTTTGTTTACAATTATGATTTGAAAACAGCATCATTAGCCACAAGAAAACTATTGGACACAACAAACCACTCGGCGCAAAATATTGCAAACACTTTGGAAGATATTTTAAATCATTGGAATGTACTGGATAAAACCGTTTGTATTGTTACGGATAATGCCAGCTCAATGCTGAAAGCATGTGAAATATTAAAAATTCAAAATCCTCCATGCTTTGCTCATACTTTCAATCTAGTGGTTCAAGATTGCTTCAAATTCGACAACGACGATTTAGTAAAAGCTTTGTTTACAAAGTGTAAGACCATAGTAAGATTTTTTAAGCAAAGCACCATATCGGGTGAAATATTTAAACTGGCTCAGAAAGACTTCGCTTACACTTTGTTACAAGAAATGCCAACAAGGTGGAACAGTTTCTACTTTATGATCCAGCGTGTATTAGCAAGAGGTGATGCCATTGCTAAAGTTTTATTATCAACCACAAAAGCACCGCTACCATTTACTGCAGAAGAAATTAATATATTAAAAGATGTAGAAAAAATATTAGCCTTTTTCGAACACGTCAGCCAAAAAATTTATGGTGGGAAATATGTAACGCTTTCGCTTGTAATACCGATGTCATATGGACTGTACCTCAAACTCGTAAATCTTTTACCAGAAATAAAAACTTTGCAAGGAAAAAATATGCAAAATACTTTATCAGAGTCCATTAAAAAACGCTTTCCTTTTATGAGAAACGGTCAGTAAACAGGATGACCACGATATTTAAAAAGAACGGGTTTCAGTAAATTTCAAATGCTGAACAAGCATTAGAAGTTTTTGAAAACGAGCTTGTGAATTTGTCTCTCAAGGAAAACCCCTGTCAATATGAAATCGAACCCGGAGACCAAGACTCAAGACACGTTATTTGATTTTTTAAATGAACGACCTATAAACAAACATGGAAACGCACGAACAGATGCATTAATTATTAAAAGACAGTATCTGAAGAGAGCTATATTCGCCCAAGAAATGGATCCTCTTTTATGGATTAAGATAAACTAAATTATCAATAGTCAAGAAATATGTGTATGTATTAAATTATATTTCAGGTGAACCAAACGGATTTTACCTTGCTTATGAGGCTCTTTTTTAAATACTTGTGCACCCCCGCAACATCCGTGGAGTCCGAAAGGGTATTTAGCAGGCGGGCAAAATTGTTTCGGAGAAGAGAACCAGGCTCAAATATGAAAACGTTAATATACTTTTATTTTTAAACAAAAATTTTTTGATAAAAAAAAAATAATGTATTAATGGATTTTCTTGTTAAAATATAAGCACAATTTAAGCTTTAAAAACAAACCAAATTTGTATAATATTGCGGTCCCGTCTACTATCGTCGACTATCGATAGTACTATCGTCAACTATCGAAGGTTGCAAAATTACTATCGTCCATTCTCGATGGCGCCGATTATCGATAGTTCTCCACCTCTACCTGAAACATGTAACAGACAGAAGGAAGTGTGGCAGAGCCCACAAAGTATATATATTCCTGATTAGCATGACAAGACGAGTCGATCTAGTCCTGTCTGTCTGTCTATCCGTCTGTCCGTCCGTATGAACACCTGGGTCTCAGAGACTATAAGAGATAGAGACACCAAATTTTGCACAAAGATGCCTTATTTGTGTGCGCTGTGCACTTCACCCCTATGGGGGTTTTCCCGATTTTCCATTCGTATAATCGCCTATATCTCGGAGACATGATAGTTTATCCAAGACATGATACTTAAGTCAAAAAGTTGGTATGCATAGCTGGTAACATGATCAAAGCGTCTTAGACCGAAAACTTAATGAGCGACTTTAAATTTTCGGAATGAAGTTGCGTCACAATTTGCATATACCTCAACACCATAGGATAGTATTCGCAGATTTGGTAGTAGGAATTGCTGAGTCAAGTTCAGAAATCTTAACGCACCATAAACTTTCCCAGAAGCCCTCAATGCATGTAAGGAGCGGAGATTACGAACAAGGTCGAGGAGCAATTGGCCATAAAACGCCAGCGCTCGGCCGAAACTGCGGCAGAGGTACCAGCCAAGAAGCGGCCCTGTCAACAACAACGCCAAATGTGACGGCCACCGATGTGGCAAAACGACATCTAGTCGTAACCCAATGGCAAAATCACGAAGGAACAGTGGGCGACGGTAGAGTCAATGCTGTTTGAAGCTCTGCTGCAGAGGATGGCGAACTCAGAGGCAGATCCTACCTCTTTTGATTATGCGGGCTGGCTCAATAGAATGAAAGTCCTGAGCTGCAGAGCCGAGACAACACGGAACTGGGTGACTGAGGTGGTGGCATCGATGGATGTCCCGTGGGAGGGAGCAAAGCTGAAGGTAGTTGACAGGACGAAGGTCCCGTTAGTACCAAAGGACTTCTTCCCACGCATCCTGGCAGTGGAGCAGGCCCTCAATCTACTCAAATGAAAGAGAAGGTTTCGACGGCTGATTGGCAGGTGCTACATGCAAAACCCGATAACAACTGTCAGCATGTGGTCCTGCAAATCAGCAAAGAAGGTGATGATTTGCTGTACCCGAGATTCGGAAAGATGGTGTGGGGCGTAGGCAGCGTAGGTACCTATATTTTAATAGCGTCACGCGGACGACAAAAACGCAAACACGCTGGCGGCAGCAGAGGTTGAAGAAGACCTTGGGCTGTCCAGCCCTCTTTCAGCCTCGACAAGGAGAGCACAGCGGACGAAGCTGAGTCTTCTGAGGACGGCGACACAACGCTGGTCGGTGAAACGGCGTCGGAAGCCGCGCGACCTCAGAAGAATTGGTCCTGCAACACTGCAGATACTCAAAATAAATCTTAATAAGAGCAAACTGGCGTCGGCAGAGCTCCTTCTAGCCTTGGAGGAAGGACTTGCCGATGTGGCCTTGGTCCAAGAGCCTTGAATAACGTCGTGAAACAAGGTCTCTGAGCTAAGAACCCCCGGCTTCACCACGCTCCACCCGCTAAGTAAGTAGAACAAGAACAACCATCCTCGTGAGGAAAGGTATCTACTCGTACTTATTGCGTTTCAGGACGGCAAGGGCAAGCCAATGCTCCTGGCCTCCTGTTACATGGCCACGAAAGGGAGGCGCCGCCAGAAGAGCTACGCAGGCCAACATAATAGGCATGCGCAAAGGCACGCGGCCCCTGATAGTCGGGACAGATGCCAACGCTCACCACACGGTATGGGGCAGCCCAGATACCAATGACAGAGGTGAGTCACTCTTAAGCTTCTTACTTCTTAATAGCATAAGTATAGAAATGCTCTTCCAACGTTCTTGACCTTACGCATTTCAAAGGCGCGGGCGCGCAAATATCTGAGTTCTTGACAGATACTCCTTTGACCATCATTCTATACAAGGCTAAATTCAGTCAAGACCAACCCAGAGCATCGTTTAGAAACCCCCGGAACACAAACTGGGAAAGTTTCAGAACGACACTGAGTAGGGGTATAAGCTCACCTCCAATTATATAATTTTTGAAGTTCCTAAGTAGTGTTCTTTATTCGATCTAGATTCGATCCGCTTGCCTGGCGAGGTTGAAGAGTTCTTGGAAATTTTTTCTATGCCCTCTTAGCTCCAGAGTCCACGATGAGCACCATGGTTTTCTCCGGCTTCTAGAGGGTCTGCATGCTCTCTCGTAGGCAATGTTTAGGTTTCGGTGCTATAATTGGAGGTGAGCTTATACCCCTACTCAGTGTCGTTCTGAAACTTTCCCAGTTTGTGTTCCGGGGGTTTCTAAACGATGCTCTGGGTTGGTCTTGACTGAATTTAGCCTTGTATAGAATGATGGTCAAAGAAGGAGTATCTGTCAAGAACTCAGATGCGTAAGGTCAAGAACGTTGGAAGAGCATTTCTATACTTATGCTATTAAGAAGTAAGAAGCTTAAGAGTGACTCACCTCTGTCATTGGTATCTGGGCTGCCCCATACCGTGTGGTGAGCGTTGGCATCTGTCCCGACTATCAGGGGCCGCGTGCCTTTGCGCATGCCTATTATGTTGGCCTGCGTAGCTCTTCTGGCGGCGCCTCCCTTTCGTGGCCATGTAACAGGAGGCCAGGAGCATTGGCTTGCCCTTGCCGTCCTGAAACGCAATAAGTACGAGTAGATACCTTTCCTCACGAGGATGGTTGTTCTTGTTCTACTTACTTAGCGGGTGGAGCGTGGTGAAGCCGGGGGTTCTTAGCTCAGAGACCTTGTTTCACGACGTTATTCAAGGCTCTTGGACCAAGGCCACATCGGCAAGTCCTTCCTCCAAGGCTAGAAGGAGCTCTGCCGACGCCAGTTTGCTCTTATTAAGATTTATTTTGAGTATCTGCAGTGTTGCAGGACCAATTCTTCTGAGGTCGCGCGGCTTCCGACGCCGTTTCACCGACCAGCGTTGTGTCGCCGTCCTCAGAAGACTCAGCTTCGTCCGCTGTGCTCTCCTTGTCGAGGCTGAAAGAGGGCTGGACAGCCCAAGGTCTTCTTCAACCTCTGCTGCCGCCAGCGTGTTTGCGTTTTTGTCGTCCGCGTGACGCTATTAAAATATAGGTACCTACGCTGCCTACGCCCCACACCATCTTTCCGAATCTCGGGTACAGCAAATCATCACCTTCTTTGCTGATTTGCAGGACCACATGCTGACAGTTGTTATCGGGTTTTGCATGTAGCACCTGCCAATCAGCCGTCGAAACCTTCTCTTTCATTTGAGTAGATTGAGGGCCTGCTCCACTGCCAGGATGCGTGGGAAGAAGTCCTTTGGTACTAACGGGACCTTCGTCCTGTCAACTACCTTCAGCTTTGCTCCCTCCCACGGGACATCCATCGATGCCACCACCTCAGTCACCCAGTTCCGTGTTGTCTCGGCTCTGCAGCTCAGGACTTTCATTCTATTGAGCCAGCCCGCATAATCAAAAGAGGTAGGATCTGCCTCTGAGTTCGCCATCCTCTGCAGCAGAGCTTCAAACAGCATTGACTCTACCGTCGCCCACTGTTCCTTCGTGATTTTGCCATTGGGGTCCGTACCATCGATGAGGGTTACGACTAGATGTCGTTTTGCCACATCGGTGGCCGTCACATTTGGCGTTGTTGTTGACAGGGCCGCTTCTTGGCTGGTACCTCTGCCGCAGTTTCGGCCGAGCGCTGGCGTTTTATGGCCAATTGCTCCTCGACCTTGTTCGTAATCTCCGCTCCTTACATGCATTGAGGGCTTCTGGGAAAGTTTATGGTGCGTTAAGATTTCTGAACTTGACTCAGCAATTCCTACTACCAAATCTGCGAATACTATCCTATGGTGTTGAGGTATATGCAAATTGTGACGCAACTTCATTCCGAAAATTTAAAGTCGCTCATTAAGTTTTCGGTCTAAGACGCTTTGATCATGTTACCAGCTATGCATACCAACTTTTTGACTTAAGTATCATGTCTTGGATAAACTATCATGTCTCCGAGATATAGGCGATTATACGAATGGAAAATCGGGAAAACCCCCATAGGGGTGAAGTGCACAGCGCACACAAATAAGGCATCTTTGTGCAAAATTTGGTGTCTCTATCTCTTATAGTCTCTGAGACCCAGGTGTTCATACGGACGGACAGACGGATAGACAGACAGACAGGACTAGATCGACTCGTCTTGTCATGCTAATCAGGAATATATATACTTTGTGGGCTCTGCCACACTTCCTTCTGTCTGTTACATGTTTCAGGTAGAGGTGGAGAACTATCGATAATCGGCGCCATCGAGAATGGACGATAGTAATTTTGCAACCTTCGATAGTTGACGATAGTACTATCGATAGTCGACGATAGTAGACGGGACCGCAATATTATACAAATTTGGTTTGTTTTTAAAGCTTAAATTGTGCTTATATTTTAACAAGAAAATCCATTAATACATTATTTTTTTTTTATCAAAAAATTTTTGTTTAAAAATAAAAGTATATTAACGTTTTCATATTTGAGCCTGGTTCTCTTCTCCGAAACAATTTTGCCCGCCTGCTAAATACCCTTTCGGACTCCACGGATGTTGCGGGGGTGCACAAGTATTTAAAAAAGAGCCTCATAAGCAAGGTAAAATCCGTTTGGTTCACCTGAAATATAATTTAATACATACACATATTTCTTGACTATTGATAATTTAGTTTATCTTAATCCATAAAAGAGGATCCATTTCTTGGGCGAATATAGCTCTCTTCAGATACTGTCTTTTAATAATTAATGCATCTGTTCGTGCGTTTCCATGTTTGTTTATAGGTCGTTCATTTAAAAAATCAAATAACGTGTCTTGAGTCTTGGTCTCCGGGTTCGATTTCATATTGACAGGGGTTTTCCTTGAGAGACAAATTCACAAGCTCGTTTTCAAAAACTTCTAATGCTTGTTCAGCATTTGAAATTTACTGAAACCCGTTCTTTTTAAATATCGTGGTCATCCTGTTTACTGACCGTTTCTCATAAAAGGAAAGCGTTTTTTAATGGACTCTGATAAAGTATTTTGCATATTTTTTCCTTGCAAAGTTTTTATTTCTGGTAAAAGATTTACGAGTTTGAGGTACAGTCCATATGACATCGGTATTACAAGCGAAAGCGTTACATATTTCCCACCATAAATTTTTTGGCTGACGTGTTCGAAAAAGGCTAATATTTTTTCTACATCTTTTAATATATTAATTTCTTCTGCAGTAAATGGTAGCGGTGCTTTTGTGGTTGATAATAAAACTTTAGCAATGGCATCACCTCTTGCTAATACACGCTGGATCATAAAGTAGAAACTGTTCCACCTTGTTGGCATTTCTTGTAACAAAGTGTAAGCGAAGTCTTTCTGAGCCAGTTTAAATATTTCACCCGATATGGTGCTTTGCTTAAAAAATCTTACTATGGTCTTACACTTTGTAAACAAAGCTTTTACTAAATCGTCGTTGTCGAATTTGAAGCAATCTTGAACCACTAGATTGAAAGTATGAGCAAAGCATGGAGGATTTTGAATTTTTAATATTTCACATGCTTTCAGCATTGAGCTGGCATTATCCGTAACAATACAAACGGTTTTATCCAGTACATTCCAATGATTTAAAATATCTTCCAAAGTGTTTGCAATATTTTGCGCCGAGTGGTTTGTTGTGTCCAATAGTTTTCTTGTGGCTAATGATGCTGTTTTCAAATCATAATTGTAAACAAAGTGACATGTGACGGTCAAAAAGCTATCGTTGGACCTCGATGTCCACAGGTCACATGTGACCGATATATCCGTAATATCTTCTAGCATCGTTGACAATTTAGCAGAAGTTTCCTTGAACATATTAAGCATAAGCACATCTCTTGAATGTGATTTGCTTGGGAGCTTATATGTGGGATCCAATACCTGACTGTAGTTTACAAAGCTTTCATTTTCCACTATATTATAAGGCTGCTCATCCTTGGCAATCATTTCCGTTAAAGCGGTGTCATTCTCTCGCTTTGAATCATTGTCGTACAAAACGGCTCTCTTAAAGTAAGAAGCTACTGAATGCATACTCGTTCTACAACTGCTGCTTGTAGATGCGAAGTTGTCCATATCCTTCGAAGTAGCTGCAGCGGGAGTGATAGAATCTGGGACATGAACTTGCAAGCTAAGATGAAATCTTTTTAGATGATCGTGTAAATTGGAAGTATGGTTTTATACTCCTTTCCGCAGTTAATGCACTTTGCAAATTTTTTGTCATCATTTAAAATATTTAAAATATTTCCAGACTTGTGAGATTTTACTTTTCTTTTGCCTCTCGGTCGCCGAATCTTTCTCCGAGTCCGTGCTGCTGCAAACGCATGCCTGCCTTTCAGCGCTCGAAACAATGAGTGTGAGGGAGCTCCGACGTTTACCTTAAATTCGACACATAGTCAAAATACTTTATAACTACTTTAAAAGTAAGTATTATAAGTACCTCTTTGAAGAAAGCGATCCATGTCTCTGTATTGTATCACTGATTTTTCACCAAATAAATTGTTTCACGCAGACGCCACAAATAAACGCGCCAATTTTATTTTTTGGTGATGTAAAAACCAAACTATCGATAGTACGTCGGGCACTATCGAAAGTGTCTGGCTACTATCGATGGGAGCTCGATAGTGCCCAACCATCGATAGTGCCGATAGTCGATAGTTCTCCACCTCTAGTTTCAGCTCCCGCAAACCTAGTATACTCAAGAAAATAGAACGCTAACGCAGTCGAGCAAGCCCGACAGTAAAAAGCCCTGTCTCTCCACAAAAAAAAAAAAAAAAATTAAATTAATTAATTTAATTAAATATAAAATACCAGCAGGTCTTGCCCGTCTTTGCTGGGCTAAGTAAAATGTGCTTATAATTATAAGTTTATTTACTATATGATATTCTTCTTTCGACGCTCTCTAAAGTTTTTAAAGAGTTCATTTTCAAAATAGCAAATATAGTACAATAAGTACTATGTATATATGTACATAATTTCGTTTCGCACCGGGCGGACTGCCAGTCCTGACATAACTGTTCGCTTCCTCAGCACGTTGTACGCACGGTCGAGTTATCCCCGAAAAGTCCGACGCGGGACATTTAATTTTGATTTATAAATCGGGACGTCCCGATTTCAGCACTAACGTCTAACACGTGTGTTGGGTGTTAGTCCGTCTACAAGTCCGTCTTCAAAAGGGAGCTTGCGAACACGCGGGATATCTCTTGGCTTGGTGCTCTCCTGGTTGTCGCGACATCAGCCCAACATGATCTCCGCCAACTTACACTTGCCGCAGAGGCCATTGAAGCCACCACCACCTCAGCGATAACTACCCTAAAATGTGCTACTGCTCACAAAAAGAGCCAATATAGTGTCTAAGTTTGAAAACCAAATTAAATCCAAGAAAGTGTGTGTACAGTGCATAGAAAACAGAAAACTCCTTACAACCTAAAATATTGCATATATATGTACCAATAGGTGCAGTTTTTTTTTTAGCAGACCAACATGTGCATTTGAGAGTCTGTATAATTTTATTTTATTTTTTTGTGTGCCCCAGATCAGTGCCAAAATGCTTAAGCCGAAATAAAACTCTCACAAAGGCATGTGTATATGTAATAATAGAAAAGGAAAACAAACCATACAAAAAAAATAACAAGATAGAACGCTACAGTCGAGCAAGCCCGACAGTAAAATAGCCTGTACTCTCCACAAAAAAGAAAAATTAAAAAAAAAAAATTTAAAAAAAAATTTTAAAAAAATTTAAATTATTAAAAAAACTGAATGAACGAATTAATTAATTAAATACACAGAATACATGTTTATGTTCAGTTTTAACAGCATACATTTACATCACGTACCTATGCGTGTTTATATGCGTGTATGTATGCAACACAAAGTTGAACCAAAGCAGCAACAACAACAACAGCTGCGGGCAGCGCTGCCGACAGAGGCAGCGCATGAGCAGCGATTTTACTTATGGCTATAATTTTCTTCAGAATTGACCTATCATGATGAAATTTGGCATACGGACACATTAGTACTAACTGGATGTACCTACCAAAATTGATTTCAAAATTCCGAGAATTACGGAAGTTATAAGAAAAAACACGAATTGCGGGGGAGTGGGGGGGTGCATCGAAAAAAAACTCAAACTCGTACTTTCTCGGTCTTAGGAGAATATGGAAACCAAGTTTGGTTATTCTAGCTCTTATACTTTCTGAGATCCTTGCGTTCATACGGACAGACGGACAGACAGACGGACAGACGGACGGACGGACGGACGGACAAGGCTATACCGACTCGGCTTCTCATCCTGATCAATAATATATATACTTTGTGGGGTCTGCCACGCCTCCTTCTGTGTGTTACATACATGCGCACAAAACTAGTATAGCCTTTCACCCTTTGGGTACAGGCTATAAAAATATGCCTCGAGATAAGTAAGACAAGTTTAAATTAAACTCAAAACCAAAATTATCTCATTCACATAAAACAAAACACAAAATAAAAATGAATTTGCATATAAATATACATATGTGCATTGAATTAAACTGCGCCTACAACAACGACAACACCTTTGCTGGAGGGCCCTTCATCGCTGGAGTCTGTACGTAAGTCTGTATTTATCATTACTATCGCTTTGTTTCTTATCTCGTTTGTAAGTCGAAGTTAAATTGAGATACATACCTACATTCCAATTTTAGTAGAGAGCTTTTGCTCGACAATTGTGTCATGTCAATTCAATTTCGTCTTAAACTAACTTTTTCTCTTATATGATAATAACTTAAAATGCGGAGGTCAATGAACCCGCATAGAATGCGCTGATCAGCAGCACTGACCTGCGTCAATATCGCTTATGCGAGCTTTTAGTTTAGTTTTGTTTTTTTTTTGTATTTAATTGCCATTAAATTAGCTGCTGCCGATTCGTTTGAATCAACGTTACTTTAATGCATATTACATAACGGATACCATGAAAATAAATAATATTAAGCGTATATGATACACACACACTTTCAAATCTCAATATAAATTTTTATATTTTTTTCTTTTGTTTTATTCTATTCTATACAACGCTAAATTCAGTCAAGACCAACCCAGAGCATCGTTTAGAAACCCCCGGAACACAAACTGGGAAAGTTTCAGAACGACACTGAGTAGGGGTATAAGCTCACCTCCAATTATAGCACCGAAACCTAAACATTGCCTACGAGAGAGCATGCAGACCCTCTAGAAGCCGGAGAAAACCATGGTGCTCATCGTGGACCCTGGAGCTAAGAGGGCATAGAAAAAATTTCCAAGAACTCTTCAACCTCGCCAGGCAAGCGGATCGAATCTAGATCGAATAAAGTACACTACTTAGGAACTTCAAAAAAGAGGTCAAAAGGCCAAATAAGATTCTTAGAGATCCTTTTGCGGTAATATAGAACAAGTGAAAGAAACAGCAAGACTCAGGAAACTGCTCTCAAACCATACAGAGTCAGCTCAAGGAGACGGTTCATGGACACAAGACAGCAGAGAACCAGCGGTCGCTTTAGTTGAGACGCACTTCCCGGGCTGTAGGATCCACAGCACCCAAGCAACGTTATTATCTGAACTTATTACGCTGAAGAAGATTGGGTGGGCCTGGGACTCATTCGGGAGTTACAAGTCCTCCGGACTAGATGGCATATCCCCAGCTATGCTGAAATCAGCTAGAGAAGAGGTAGCCCCATGGCTACTCTCACTATACGTAGCATGTCTGAAGTTTGGCTATGTACCAGTAACCTGGAGGACTGCACGGGTCATATTTTTTCCGAAAGCAGGCAAATGCAGTCACGTACAGTTGAAAAACTACAGGCCGATTAGCCTTAAATCATTCCTAATGAAAACACTAGAAAAGCTTCTGGAGAGAAAAAAAATTTTTTTTTTTAATTTAAAACCTGGGTGTAGTAGCCGCTACAAATGGAAGGCTATTATAAAGATGCCCTTTCCTTCTAATTGTAAAGCCCCGACCGACCCTACTTTTATTTATTCAAGAACCGCTACGTGGCTAGCGCCAGTATCGTATGATTATACAGTTATACAGAGACCAAAAGCTCAGCTTAACACGCGGTTCAGACGGTCGCTAAAACTGAGGCGGAAAAACGTTCAAAACACTTAGTCAAGTGCAGGCGTACATGGGTAGTGAGAACAAGAGTGAACTACAATTTCCACGTGTCTTAACTATTGCATAAAATTTAATAAGTGCCATAAAGGGCGAGACCAACACGCATATATTCTATTGAGCATTAACTTATAAATAAAGTGCAGTGATTTTCGAATAAACACAAAATAAAAAGTCAAGTGCCAGTCTAGCAGCCTTCTACCAACATTAGCCATCAGTTAGGCAGCCGCATTAGAGGAGCTAGAGGCTTGGTCGCGTTTAAGAGTCATCTCGGGCTTCTCGAAGTACCGGTGACTACGTAAAATTGAACACGTAACCGACACCTAGTACTCTACGACTGTAATCGACCTGTGCGCTCCCACAATTTGGCGATAGCGGTACCCACGCGGCTTATCATTCACGCTTGGGAAGCGACACCAAAGCGGACGTCGGAGTAGTTTGTTTTTTTTTTTGGGAACCACTATTGCCGCACACCTCCTTCTCCCCGAAAAGGGGGAATGATTGAGATATATATATTCTGTACATACATTTATAATGCTTAAGCAGCGTGTCATCGTCATCTTGTGCCCAACGATTGCGACCGGAATGTTGAGTGAGTAAAAGTTAATGGTACCTATTACAATATATATTACAATACAAAGATAAATATAGAGATTTAAATTCTTTAGCCGATTAGAATTAACAAAAAAAAAGTGAATATACATATATATGTATATATACTTATATATAAATTGGGTATCAAATTCAATTTTAATGGCGTTAAGAAAAAGCGAATTTCTATTGCATTTTCTTTATATTGTTATTATTAGTATTTTAATTTTTTTTTTGTACGACAATGAATTAATTATAATGAATTGGAATTTTGTTTTGAAAGGAGACGAATCTCTATGCCATGAAATAATCATAATGTATGATGTATGAAATATCGCCCTCTAGATAAAAATTATTAAGTTAAATCTAAGATTCCTCTATTTATATAAAAATTTAATTTTTTGTAAAACTCAACCAAAAAAAAATATTCTTTATTAAAATATGAAATATTCTTGAATTGAAATAATGAGTCCTTAAGTTTAATTACATAGTCTGTAGTTATGCTGAGTTCTCACAAAATATAATGAAGAGGTAAAGTCTTTACATAGGGGGCAACCCACATTTATTTGGTTGTTGTCATGGTTGGGAGGGTAAAGCGGAGGGACCATACCACCGAGTTCTCTCTTTCAGGCGTAAATAGATGGCGACAGTTTACCTTTGTACGCTCGGTTTCTGAACAATGCATTTTTTTTATTAGTATTCTTCCTTCACATCTTAGAGAATTCTTCAGTATGCGCATTTTATTTTTGAATGTGTAACGCGTGTAGTTCGGTGAGAAAAACCCCGACCGATCCGACGAGCTAGACCTGAGCACAGCAAGAATGCGCAACCTCGAGCCCTAGTACACAGTCAACATTCTGGGGTATTGTTTCCTCAAGGGAGAGATTTGTGGTACACTACATGGACAGCAGAAGGATCCATGTGGAATGGGGAACCCAGAGGGTACATGGAGGCACACCAAAAGGTGGAGTCCTATCGCCTCTCCTTAAGAATCTAGGGGTTGACGAACTACTCAAACAACATCGCGGGAAAGCCCCAAAGATAACTGCCTATACTGACGACATAACCATATTTATCACGGGAAAGTGTCCATCGACTATCAGCGCAGTCATGGACACAACTGTGCAAGAAATACGTAGGTGGGCAACAAGAAAGAAATACAAGGTACCAAGATGGAACCCAGCGAGGGTGAACGGAACACCGCGTACCCCGAAAAAGGAAGTCAGATAACTCAGCACAGTATTGGACAGCAAACTGACATGGAGGGCCAATGTCGAAAAAATAGTGAAGAAAGCAACAAATAAAATAAACATGCTAGGTAGCACTTGGGGCCTCTCACCAAAACTAACGAATTGGATCTTCATATCAGTGGTCCGTCCAATACTGTTATACGAGGTACTGGTATGGTGGCAAGCCACAGAGAAGTCTACATACCTGAAACTGATAGAGAAGACTCAGCGGATGGCACTCGTATGCATCACTGAAGTTACTTGGAGTCACTCCGCTTGACATCCACGCGCACCTACTTGCGAAAAAGACAGCTCAAAGACTTTGCGCAATAGGAAACTTCTCCTTACAGGGCGACGGACACAGCTTGATCGGCAGGGAGCTTCACAGACTATACTGCCCCGGTGGGCATCACAGCTGAGGACAGATGCAGGAAATGTAAAGAACCCGAAGCGATATAAACGCTTGAGTACCTTGTATGCCACTGCCTAGCTCTCTATACTTACAGAGTCAGGTACCTAAGCGCACACACTCTAGCCACGTTGAAGGATGAAGCTAAATGTTCCCCGAAAGCACTGCTGGCGTTTGAAAAACAAGCTGCTAATGGAATTCTAACAACAATCCCCTACCGACCTCCAACTATCCGTCATCGGTAAGGACCACTTAGGTCTATGTGGGGCTGCCATCGGCAGCCCACCGGGTCAACCTAACCTACCACTCTCGTCATTCGAACTCACGTAAAGGGTGTATAATTGCAAATTTACGTTGTGTCTATTTGAGTGTATGCATGTCTATGCGTATCTATTCGTGTCTGTGTAAGCGTGTTTGCAGTCAACCAAACAGCAACATCAACAACTGCGGGCAGCGCTTGGGCAGCAAATATATTTATGGCTATAACTTCTTGTTAAATCGGTCTATCATAGTGAAACTAGGCATACGGACACATAATCACTAACTGGAAGTATTTGCAAAATTTTAGTTCCAAATTCCAAGGATTACGGTAGTAAGAGAAAATTACGATTTTCGGGGAAGAGGGGGAGGTAAGGAAATTCCAAAATACAAATTTTTCTGCGTATTCACACAAGGCATCTTGGACTAAAATTTGGTGTTCCAAGGTCTTATAGTCTCCGATATATAGGCGATTATACGAATGGAAATTTGGGAAAACCCATATAGGGGTGAAGTGGGGTGAAGTGCACAGCGCATGCAAATAAGGCATCTTTGTGCAAAATTTGGTGTCTCTATCTCTTATAGTCTCTGAGCTCCAGGTGTTCATACGGACGGACAGACGGATAGACAGACAGGGCTAGATAGTCTTGTCATGCTGAATAAAGAATATATACTTTGTGGTGTCTTCCACGGCTCCTTCTGCCTGTTACATTTTTAGCGAGCATCGAAGCACTCTCTTTTAATAATTTGTTATTGTTATTTGGGTTGCGGCGACAACAACGCCGTTTCTGCTCTCGACGTTGTTTATCCAGCTCCAGTTCCTCTTCAATGGCTTCGATTTGTATCAAGGATCATACAATGCATGCAGTGCTTTCATGTGCAATAGCATGCAGGCCGGCAGAGGCCGTGTGTAGTTGTGTGCAGGCAGGCAGCGGCCGAGCGCTCGATCGTGCAACCAGGCAGAGGACGAGGGAACGTTCGTGCTACGCAGACATATGTATGCATGCCTCTGTGTATATATTTCAAGACGGAATGTGATTAATCTCTTTCGCTCTCTACCTGCTGCCTACTCCGTTTTAGCTTCACCCAGGTGTTTTGCCTACGTTTGCACAGTGGTACCTGATACTATTTTTTAAAGATCCGCAGTGTTCAACTTGTAGTAATTCAAAGGGACATTACTACCTATTTATTCCAAGCCGCTGGTGGAAGAGGCTCAATTAGAGATCCGGGACCTGGATGGGATGGTCATCAAGGATGAGGTATTGGAAGCGATAAGTTCGATCAGCGAGGATCTCAGCATTGGGCTGGACGCAGTGAAGTCAATCCGCAAGGTGAACTATGGACAACAGATTTCCGTACTGCTAGGGTTCTCGGTCCACGGGAGATGAGATCGAGCTTCCCATCTCTCCTTGACTTGTTGGTTTGTGCGGTATGACCATTTCTCTTCTATTTCAAAATATCTATCTAAGCGTGGGTGGCGATTCCAGATTGCCTTCCCAAAGGCTCGCTGCTTTATAACAAAATAATGTAATATGACATTCATGTGATAAATTGTGTGCAATATTAAAACTAATACTATAATGTAATTTCATGTGCAATAGTAGAATTAAGAAAGTAACACATATGTATGGAATAATTATGAAATGTTATCGGTAGAATTTTACCGAGTCACAACATACATGTGTATGTATAAGTACACAATACGCATAGACACGATTCTGATGTAAATGTATGTATGCATGTATTGAATATTTTATATTTAATTAAATAAATTAATTTTTTTTAATTAATTTTTTTTTTGTGTGGTGGTACAGGGTATTTAAGAGTGAGCCTGCTCGACTTTAGCATTCCTTTTTTGTTGTATACTATGTCATAGTCGAATTTTTCTAACTTTAATCTCTACCGTATGACCATATAGGTATGGATGGAAATATTTCTTTGCCCAGACAATGGCGAGGAAATCTCATTTGATTGTTGAGTAGTTTACTTTAGATTTGCATAGTGTACGAATGGCGTAACATTGGTTTGTCTTAGTGATGTAAATATGCATCGATACATCTGTATGGTCATTTCGTATGCATAAGAAATTAGATTTAATTAGTCACTAAGAAATAATGAAGTTTAGTTTAAGTAATTAAATTGGTGAATTAAATATGTGTACATAATTGTAACTAACATGCTACGTTTGCTGTAAGTTCTATGCTTGCTCTCCTGTGCTCTCTTTCAATGCGATCCACATACGCATGAGAGTAAGCATAAGCATTCAACTTCGGTAATAAACTTACTTAGAAAACCGATATCAGGCTGTGCAGTTCGCTTTTGTACCTTTTGCTATAATTCAGTGCGAGCCAAAAGCAGTCTGCCATTTTTGTTAATTTACTTCGTTTGGAAGTAAACGACTTGGAATCTAGACCTTCGCTTTTGCCATACCGGCAAGTTTCCAGCTTTAGCTGAACAACATCGATGTATCGAATTTTACGTAAGGGATTGTTTTCGATTTTAACTCGATGATTCCATAGATTTTTATAAAAATATCGATGTTACGGACACTCTAAACAGGAAAATCCCGGGAAATACACAAAAGTAATAAAACTGTGATATGGCTTGTTTAATAAAAAGTGCTAAAGAACTACTAAGGAAACATGCCAAAGAAAGCTATTATTCCCATTTCAATCATAAGTTTGGGGCCTAGCATATCCTTAACAAGCTAGCAAGAGTCCCACAATGTTTGTTCCTGAGTAGGATTTTGATTCGAATCACGCCGCAACCGTCAAGGCTGACGATATATATATATATATATATATATATATATATGTAAAAATGAATGTTTAATCCATTTTATTATTATTATTATTTATTATTATTTGATTGATGGAACAAGATTATGGCGATGATTGCCTATCCCGTAGTGGTCGTGAGGACATAAATGACGATCAACATGTGGGCCAATCAAAATTCGTGATCACCGAAAATACCATCGAAACTGTGCGTGAATTCATCAAAA
Source organism: Scaptodrosophila lebanonensis (assembly GCF_003285725.1). Classification (NCBI taxonomy): domain Eukaryota; kingdom Metazoa; phylum Arthropoda; class Insecta; order Diptera; family Drosophilidae; genus Scaptodrosophila; species Scaptodrosophila lebanonensis. The sequence continues at coordinate 54,660 of NW_022060635.1, forward strand.
ATCAGCCGAAATGAAATTGATGAAAATGGAATTAAACATCTCCAAAACATCGATTTATCGCATTTTGACCGAACATTTGGGTTTACGAAAGGTGTGTGCATGGTTTGTTCCGCACAAATTGACTAACGACCAAAAATTGCTCAGAATCGATCGACGCTTGTGACCGAATATTTGACCAAAAATCACATTTTAATCATTAACCACTCGCCGTATTCACCTGATATGGCAGCGTGCGACTTCTACCTTTTCGGAAAAATGCATTTGGCCATGAAAGGAAAGCGTTATGCAGATGTAGAGGCCATTCAAAGGCTTGCACCTGCATACTGGCGGCCATACCGACCAACGAGCTAAAACACTCGTTCGACATGCTTTTGGATCGTGCAAAAAGCTGTATTGAAGCAGAAGGAGACTATTTTGAATAAAATAAATTGATTTTGCCGAAAAAACCATTTGCTCTGTTTTTTTTTAAAGTCCTGTTTACTTTGGAACACCCCTTGTATATTCTTGATCAGGATGACAAGCCAAGTCGATATAGTGTAAAGATGTTTTTTCAAAACCCGACGTCTCTTCTGTATTATCTTTATTCATACTGATATGTTACATTTTTGCTTAAAGTCAGGTTAGCTTGGGCCGCGTAGCTGCGCTGTCGGTGACGCCGGCAGCGGAGCGGCCGCATTATATATTAGCCAATATACTCGGCGCTGTTGGCAGCGAGAGCGTGAGAGAGAATAACATGCACACATGAAGTGATTATGATAAAGACGCCGACGCTGCACTTATGCCGCTTAGGGCGCATAAGTGCGATCATGTTACGTCGCGTATGAATTACTAGCAGGTATTGCCCGTCTTAACCCGGCTCAATATAATGTTTCCAATTGTATTTATTTTGTGTGTGCATAACCTTCCCATATGCTTTCACCCTTTAAGTTACCAGTAGGAAGGCATTTAAGGTATTAATGAACATTTTCTGTTCTTGACAAAAAATTGTTCAGTAGTCCGTTACATTTTTGTTCTTGTCAAACTATTTCGTTAAACGAACTATAACAACACTATAACTAATATTGTTTAAAGCTCGTTTTCCCCCCTTTGGAGCTAGAATTTTCCAAAAGCCTTTCTTAGTGTGCTCCTACACTATGATGGATACTATGAAAGGATACTTGAGTCAAAATTTCATCTTTTACCGTTTGGGCTGTGCGTTGATCACCAATTAGTCAGGACAAACTGTTTTATATATAGAGAAACCGCAACGTTTTAAGATAGACTATGTGCAAAAAAAGGGGAATAACTATAATGGTATATCCTAATTTTAAATTCACATTTGAGTCTTTTCGTGCCATATTGAGTCAATACGGTCACGCACAAACTCGGAATATGAAACACGGCACACGTGTCAATGCCGTGCAGCGATGAGCCACGATCAAAAAGCACTGACAATTCTCATCTCAATTTGCTAGAGTAAGACTTTCGATAGTTGAAGCCACCGATAGCATCAAATATCGAAGTTTGAATGGAATAAGCAGAATATTTAAATAATAAAATCTAATTATTTATTGGGGCCTCGGTGGCGTAGTGGATAGCGCATGCGCACACCAAACAAGAGGTCGTGGGTTCGAGCCCCACTCATGGCGAGAGCATGACCTAAATTTTCTCCTCTCGAAAAAACTCTCCTAAGCTCATGCCTTCAACGTCGTGGTCATTTATCCACCCAAAAACACATCCATCCACGCTATCTGGACTGCACAATAGTTAAACCCCCCAAGACGTCTCTCCCCGGCGGCGACAGGTGGCAGCCCCACCACTGGGATAAGTCGCATCTGGCCAATCACCAGGTCGACTGACAACTACATGATTATGGAAACTACAACAAGACAACTGAATCCAAAAAGGACTCCCACTACTTCAATGTCTGATGTCAAGGATGGCGCTGGAGCCCCCAAGGAAGCAGACGGGATCGGCAGACCTAAAAAAAAAAAAAAAAAAAAAAAAAGACGGCAACCTGACGGCGGATGCACCCTTCAGGAATTCTCCCAGACACAACAACACCAAATGGGACACAGCCAGACAGACGGCTAGAAATAGAGAGTGTTAAGATTGGAAAAAATGTCCTTGTAGTAGCCCTAAGCTCCCAAGTGGAGTACAAAGGAAATATATAATTATTTATTGAGATCAATAAGAACAAATCATTATACATACATACATCTGCCCGTAATATGAAGCAGAATATGCGTAGCTCCGTTATTCGGTTTCTGCTTTACTATCGCTTACGCAGTCGTTGTCTAGCGACGGTAACTGTAAACTTTTGGCGTTTTGCCTTTGCGATTAACATTAAATGGTCAAACGAAAGAAGAAGAGCGAGCCAATGACTTGCAGTTGTTGTTGTTTTTAGAGCATTATTTTTTTTACAATCAAACAACTGTGTTCGATTGCCCAATGTATACATTAATACGAATGTACATACATGCTATATTCATACACAGGCATACACATGTATGTTTCTCTTTACTTTTTTCAACCGTACGTAGAGAACCGCACACATAGACACGAACTGTTGCTTGTTATGTGTGAGTGTGTGTATGTGATGTCCCCAACTATTCGATATTTGTTGTTGCTGCATAAAGTTATTAATGAAAACAATAATGCCAAATGCATTAAACAAAGACAAAATTATTTTTAAAAATGTTATATAATTTTCAATTAATTAACATTTCTTGCTCTGTCAGTGCAAGACGAATGTACAAACATACACATGTAGATACATATGTACATACATAGATATGCACATATGTATGGACATTCACACATTAGTGTCTCACATGCTGCTTTGGCTATTTCAATCGTTTGCACGCAACTACACGAACAGCTGTTTGCATGTGTGTGTGTGTGTGTATGTATACTTAGTTGTCCCCCACTGTTTGATATTTTGTATTGTTTGTTCTGCCTGCTTTTGTAAAATGCATATTTTGAAAATCCTTGAATGCAAAGTTGTAGATTTAGTTACGTAGATTACATTATCCAAATTTTAAATCGATCGGACTAAATTTATAACACAAACTTTTCATTGAAATAGTGAATAAATATTAAAACCCCAATAATTCAAGCTCCAACACAAATTTCGAAAATCTAAGTATGCAGTTTTGTTTGTATTCTTTAATTGATTTCAGAAACCAAATTTTATGTCGATCAGCTAAAAAATGCGGATTTTTCAAACAAACTTTGGAGCTACTTTTCCCCCCTTTGGGGGTCGAATTTACCAAATCCCTTCTTAGTACTCATCTACACCATGATGGGATACTTGAGCCCAAATTTCAGCATCCTAGCTTTACCGTGTAGGCTGTGGGCTGTTGACGCGGTTTGCTTTTGTGCCCCAACATTTTTGTTACAGGAACACTCCCATATTTTAGGCCCCAAAAAAAATATCAAAAAACCAAGTATACAGTTTTTCTTGGAATTGTTCTGAGAGTATACAACTAAACTAAGTTTAAAGTTAATCAGATGAAAACTGTAGATTTTTCATACAAACGTTGGAGCCTGTTTTCCCCCCTTTGGAGCTCGAAAATCCCTTCTTAGTGGGGACCTAGACTATGAAAGGATACTTGAGTCCAAATTTCAGCTTCCTAGCCTTTACCGTTTGGGCTGTGCGTTGATCACCAATCAGTCAGTCAGTCAGTCAGTCAGTCAGGCCAAACTTTTTTATATATATAGATGCTTGGTTTTCATAAATACACTGCGTACAGTGTGTACTCAGTATGTGTGCATACTACATCTCCCTCCTTTGAAAATAACGTAATACAATGAAGTTATTTTATTATTGTAAAGACGTGTTTTGTGTCTTATTTTATAAGTGTATAAAACGTGTTATCTCTTTTTATTAAATATTTGTGTTTATTGATAAAATTTTTTATTTGTTTTAATATATTTGAAGTTTTTACTGTAACTTCACTCAACTTAAATTGACATTGGACTTTTTATAAGAATTTTAATTTTCTTTATTTTATTCCCATTTGCAAAACTTATTTAAAAAATTAATTTTTTTTTGTTTTATTATTATTAGGTTGATCAGACCTGTTGGTTTTTTTTTTCATGAAACGTTTCATTGAATATATATATATACTTTTTATTTCTTATCTTACTATCTTTAATGAAAATGTTATCATTTTCTTCTACTTTCTCTACTATATATGGTCCTAAATATACTGGGTCTAATTTGTGCCCTGTTTCGTTCTTTATAAGTACTTTATCTCCTACCTTTAAATCAAAATTCTTAGTATTTTTGTCGTATACTAATTTCCTATAAGCCTTGGCTTTTTTCTAACATAATTCTAGCTCTTTTGTATGCTATTTCTAATCTAAACTTTATTTCCTTAGAATAGTCATCTAAATTGTAATTAGGATCTACGTAATTAGTTTTGTTTAAGTCTATGACCTGTTTTGGTAGTCTGCCAATACTAGTTCGTATGGACAATACTCATGCGTTGCTGATGGTGTCGTGTTGAAGCAATAAGTGAAATATTGAATCCAGACATCCCAATCAGTTTTGTCTGCAGAGATATATGAACGAATATATTCATTAAATGTTCGATGACTTCGTTCTATTGTCCCTAATGTTTGATGATGATATGCAGTAGAGGTGAGATTCTTTATCTTCATATACTTGCATAAATCAGTTAAAATCTGGTTTTTATACTCTGTTCCCATGTCCGAAATTAACGTCTTTATTGGACCAAACTTGAGTATAAAATTTTCGAATATAGCTTTTGCGACATTATTTGCGCTTTTGCTTTTTATTGGAATGGCTACTAAATATTTTGTAAGGTCACATATTAATGTGACTATGTATTCATTGCCCCTTTTCCGATTTAGGTAGCGGACCAACTATATCCACTATCATTATATCGAAAGCATTCACAGGTGTTTCTGTGAGAGTCAAAGGAGTTTTTGTGTGTGTCCTTGTTTTAGACGTTTGGCATTTTGACATCTACGTACGTACTCTTTTATATGACGTGTCATGTTTTTCCAGTAGTAGTGTCTTTTTATTTTCGCTAGCGTTCTTGTTATGCCACTATGACCTCCTTGAATTGGGTCGTCATGGTATGTAGACAGTATTTGTTGTATCTCTTTTTCATTTTTTATTTGGGTCACCGGCTGGAGTAGCGCTACTCTTAAAGATTTTAATATTTTATTGCCCATATTTTTAAAAGAATCTATTGAAACTGATTCAAAGATCTTTTCGCTCGGTGCCACTTTAAGTTGGCTGATTTTTAATATACCGGCTTCTGTTTCAAGCCTTTGTAAGAACTGACCTAAGTCTAGGATTCCATTAGTTATATAAATCGCTAACTTCAATTCTTGCGATAACTTTATTTCCATGCTTAAGTAAACATTTGGATTGTGTCATTCGCAAGGTCACTACTTTTCGTACTTCATCATTTGTAATGACTTCATGTACGTTGGGTTTAGATACATTTTTATGACTTGCCTTGGCAGAAGTTCATAATTTTCTACTGTACAGTTTTTATTCTGTCTACTTTGCCGCCTGGTAGTGACTTTCAGGACTTTATGTTGCATATCTTTGAGTTCTTTTATATTAATACGCGAAAGTGCGTCTGCTACAAAATTATTTTTCCCTTTAGGTATTCTACTGTGAAGTCGTATTCTTCAAGCTCTAGCCGCATGCGAGTTAATTTCGAACTAGGATTAGTCATAGAGAAAAGATATGTCAATGGTCTGTGATCCGTTTTAATAGTAAAGTGTTTGCCATAAATATATGGTCTAAAATGGATAATTGCCCAATGAATTGCCGCTAACTCCTGTTCTGTTGTACTCTTATTGTTTTCCCCTTTTGTAAATGAACGAGATGCATAAGCTATTGGGAGTTGAATTCCGTTATGGTTCTGAGTTAGAACCGCTCCGCAAGCTTGTTTACTAGCATCTGTTATTATGCAAAATTCTTTGCGAAAATCAGGATATTGTAATAATGTGGGTTGCATAAGCTTTTCTTTAAGGTATTGGAATGCGTTTTGGCATTCACTTGACCATTCAAAAGGTACATTCTTTTTACATAATCTAGTTATGTGCCGTGAATAAACGGCGAAGTTTTTTATAAATCGACGATAATAATTGCATGTCACTTCATGCATAAAAAATGAACATTTTTCTAGATGCAACTTTAGGTTATATTTCCTACACACATTAAAAAACATCAGTTAAGTTCTTCATCATGTGTTTTTCGGAACATCCTATCACCATTAAGTCATCCATATAAAGGAATGCCTGAGAGGGTTCTAAACCCGAGAATGCTATAGTCATCATTCTCTGAAACGAATTTGGTGCTATTTTAAGACCAAATGGTAATCGCGTGAAGCGATATGAGCCATTGCTTGTTGAAAAAGATGTTATATTTCTTGAACTTTCTTCAAGTTCAATTTGGTGGAAACCTGACATTAAGTCAAGGCATGAAAAGTATTTAGCTCTACCCAGTTGGTCTAGGATATCATCAATTCTGGGGAGCGGGAATTTGTCAGAAAGTAGTTTTTTGTTTATTTGGCGATAGTCAATTACTAATCGCCATTTCTTTTCTTCCGAATTTGGTAATGATTTTTTCGGAACTAACAAGAGTGGGCTGTTATACTCGGATACAGACGGTTCTACGATTTTGTCATTTATTAATTTCCCTACTTATTTTTGAATTTCCTCAACGTGGCTATGCGGGCTTCTGTGTTTTTTAATACAAATGGGTTCATCATCTTTAAGTCTCAATGTTTGTTTATAAAAATTATTTGTCGCTATAGGTTCGGTTTCCAGTCCGAACACATCACTATACTTGGTGCATAATTCTGTTAGTTGACTTTTGAATTGATCTGGAAAATTTTTCTTTAATTTTGAAAGTACTTGTTCGCTTCTAATTTCTGGATTGGTGTTATGAATGTCGTAATCTGTTAAATTTTCATATTGGATTTTGTTTACTTTGACCAATTGGTCGAAATTAGTTGTGTTTAGAAGGCGAATGTATACATGTTTCGATGCTGTTATTGTATTTGCAACATAAACTTCATTATGTATTTCTTGATTAGGAACAAAAATATAATCATTTACTGTATTAATGTCTATTTTTCGAATTACTTGGGATCTGGCTGGCAGAAGGACTGTATTGTTGCCAGCACTGTATGTTATCGGAACATAAATAGGATAATTTAAATTTTGAGGTCTAATTATAAACCAGTCTTTACTTGGTTTGAAATCTAATTTACAATTGAATTTTTTAATAAAATCAATGCCTATTATTCCATCACACGGTATTGAAAAATCTGAATCTACTAAATGAAATTCGTGTGGAATAATATATTTTGTTGATTGAAGTTCTATTGAAGTTGAGATTTTATTACGCCTTGGCCTATGCCTTGGATGTTTATAATTTTTTCTTCTTGAATTTTGAAGTTATCTGAATTTATTTTTAAAAGTGAGATATCTGCCCCAGTATCTATCAGGAATGTGAGTTTATTCTCAGTTGAGTGATTATAAAAAGTGACAAATATATTAAGACTGTGATGGATGAAACCTTTGCATTTTCTAGTTGTTTCCTAAAGGGTTCTGAGAGTTTTCCGACGCATTTTGCGCCACTCTCACATTTCTATTATTATTACTTTGATTGTAGTTATCTCGGGGTCTTCCGCGGCCTTGTCTTCCTCCACGGTTATTGTAATTATTGTTGCTGTTGTTGTTACCGCCTCTGTTGTAATTATTATAGTTGTAATTTCTGCCACGATTACAACCTCGGCCTCCTCTATTATTGTTGTTTGCACCTCGTCGATAATACAGGACAGTGTTACTTTGACCTGTTATCTCCGTGCAACTATTGATAAATTTCGAAACGGCACCATTCATATTTGTGAATGTGCCTGCCTGCATGATAAGTTTTACCTTATCAATTGAACAATTTTGGGTCATAGCTTTTACAGCTGTTGTAGTGCTGTATTTGTTTGCAAGTGATTGGCTTAGACCTTCACTGATATAGGCTTTTGCTAGTTTTTCCACCTCTTGGGTGTATTGATTAGCCGTTTTACTTTTTTGTTGCAGATTGAGAAGCTTAGCAGATACAACTTCTACCGATTCTCCTTTTACTGAATTTGAAAGTTGTGTAATGATTGCAGCAATGGTCCGCTCATTACTTATTAGATTTCTCGCGTGTCCTCTTAGCTTCGTTTTTATAAGGCTTATGGCTGTTAGCTCATGTGTGCCTTTTAACGTTTCTAGTAGATTCAAAGAATCTAGAAAACTTTGTAGATTTTCCGGCCTACCGTCAAACTCTGGTATCAGAGATGGGGCTAGCCTGATAAATTCTACAACTGTTTGTGCCATTTCTGAGATTGATATTATTTCCGGTTTGTTTTCGCTTTCTTCTAGCGTTTCCGGTTTGTTTTCGCTTTCTTCTAGCGTTTCGATGTCACTATCAGATTCAGCGTCGCTTGTTTGTATTGATTCGTTTAATTGGTCGGGATCAAACTCCGCCAATTGATTTAGACTTTCTGGCACGTTTATCTGAACATGTCGCCTATTGGTGACAGCAATTAATCTTGTGTTTAGGGATTTTATTACCCTTAAACATTTACTATTGTGCTCAGATGTGAATTTATTTACATACCTATTCACCAAGGTACTATATTATTGTATTCCCTTACTAATATTTCTACATGGTTTTTTAATGTTTCCGCCTTTATAACTGCATCTTTATTGATGCATTTGTAAGATTTATCAAATTTGTAACGAAATGCGTCTATATTTTTCGCAATTTCGTTCCATTCCATTCTTTTACTGGAATTTTCTTACTTTTGGCAAGCGTACTAACATGTAGTTGCTATACCTAAATATGGGTCTTCCCTGTTAATTTTACCCAAATGCGAAAATTTGGAAAGCTTTCGTAACGTGACCTATTTTCTCCTTATTCATTTTTAGATCTTATCTAAGTCATTTGCCCTACTCATGTATCTTTTCTTAATAATTTTATTATGCTTAACATAGATTGTAAGCAGAAATTGTAAACTGAGACTATCG